>NC_047103.1:30606906-30906906 GCF_902500255.1 Thalassophryne amazonica | reverse complement strand
AGGACCCAAGATGCGGGGAGTCAGGATGAAGAAGCCTAATAACACTTTTATTGTATGCACAAAATTAATTGATATTTGCAGAAATCTGTGGAAGGAGATACCGAAGTAGGGAGATGCTGACTTGACCAGAATGATGGTTGGAGAGAGTTCCAAAAGCAGATGGTGGATGACAACAGGACCAGGACCAAGCAGCTGTGATGGATCTGACAGGTAACGGGAATTTTAAAAAATATGTTTAAGACTTTCTCATGTGGTCACAATGTTCTACAATGCTACTTTTACCACAGACGACAACTGTTTTTAGGCATCAATTACCAACCCCCCAAATGCACAATTGGTTGTGAAATATCAAAAATGGAAGATTGATTTGACACAAATTTTGTGAAGATGAGATTGTGGTCTATATAAGTCAATAAAAAAACAAAAAGACTAATCACACACTTTAGGACTTATGTTAATGGGTGGGTGCATAATGCATGGCTCAAAGGCTTTTTTAGCTGGTCCATAAACTAAACTCAAAGTTGGATGCATTATTTTCATTAGTCAATTTCAATTGTGGGTTGTTGGATGAACATACATTCAACCAATTATTGTGTGTCCTGTCATTCCCTTTGAAAAGGAGAGTGCTGTACTATGTGGTTGCAAAATTCCTGGCAAGAAAATGGACCTGTGAGGACAGAGCAGGCACACAAAGAGACATAAAGCTTGACTATGCATGTGATGTGCTGTTTCAGCTGGCCTTTCAGATTGGCTTCACATGAAAAAAATACTAGGAATACCAAAATCCATCCCTGTACTACTTTTTAAGGAAAGTCAACACATGGTTAATCTACTTTAACTCCCCTTTGTTATCACACACTCTGTCAAGCTCCCTATCTGAGTGCCATGATGCAGACTGAGTTACCATTATTTTTCTGTTTAGGTTGGAGCCTGTGACTGGTGTTTGTAATGTGTTTGTATCAAAGCAGTGGTTGTTATGCATATTAAAGATGTCTTATCAGCAGTCAAATGTTTTGTTTGAAACCATGTCAGAGCAGGTAGCTCAGTGGATAAGGAGCTGGCCTGCTGTTCATGCTACCCGTCTGTGTCCTTGGACAAGACAAATAGGGCCTGATTTGCTCAAGGTTTGCATGCATACAAACTTGCAAAAACTTCATAGCACTCGTTAATTAATGTGCATGCTGATCTACTGATGTTGCGTACTGAGGACTACAGCTTTTAAAAGTGCAAATATTGTGTATGTTGTCCACAGTGGTCTTGGGATTGCTTCAGTGTGGTCCTTTCTGGGTGGAGTTTGCTAGTTCTCCCTGTGTTTATGTGATCTTCCTCCTGGTTGTCTGGTGTCTTCCCACTTCCAAAGACAAAGCAAGAAGGTCATGGGTTCCATTCCCACCTGTGGCCTTTCTGTGAGCAGTTTGAATGTTCTCCCCGTGTTTGCGTGGGTTTCCTTTATAACTGTCCAGGTCTCCTTTGCAAAAGAGATCTTGATCTCAATGGGACGAAGCTGGTTAAATAAAGGTTAAATAAAAATAAATAAACAAAATAGACATGCAGGTTAGGTGAATTAACATGAAATTGACCATGGGTTAATTGAAAGTGTTTCTAAGTCTATATGTGGCCCTGCAATGGAGTGGTGGCAAGTCCAGGGTATCCCCTGCTTCTTGTCCAATGACCACTGAGATAGGTTGGTGATCTGATGGTGCTCCCTGCTGACCATGTTGTGAGGCGATATGTGTTTTAATTTATTTCCATGTGAGGACAGCATGCCAATGTATACGCCTCATAGTGGAGTGTTGTGAGGTAATATTCCACATGGTGTGATAGGTGTTCTCTAGCTGTGACTTGTGAGGACACAGGTCTCCACAGCTGCTGCTTGCAGCCAACATGCCCACCTCAGGAACCCAACTCACAGCTCACAGAAAAAGTCTCACTCTCCTGTTCCTTTGTTCTGTAATTATTTATTTTATGTATTTCTTATGAAAATATGTATGAAGTTATTGTTGTATTTATGTATTTGTCCTGCATCTGTCTGATCCCTGTGTTTTAAGTAACACATCATGTGCACTGTCAGTTCCAGCTGACAGTGTGTCGCTGGCTGGTGATCAGCAGAGAGCTGACATGCGCCCACAGTGCTATGAGCAAAGCGATCACACGTGAATGAGTTCACACCTTTCCAGATGTTTTATTTATTTTCCACTCTTTCTGTCTGTTATGTGGGCTGCAATTTACGTGTAATAAAATGGTTTGTGATTTGGGAATAATTCACTCGCCTTTGTTTGGGATGTGAGGCTCTGATTTTACCAGTTAATTTCCACCCTTATCATCACCTATGGTCATGAAATTTTGATTAGGACTGAAAGGACAATCAATCAATCAACTTTCAATCAACTTTTTTCTTGTATAGCGCCAAATCACAACAAACAGTTGCCCCAAGGCGCTCCACATTGCAAGGCAAGGCCATACAATAATTATGAAACAGTCTACGTCTAAAGCAACATAACCAAGGGATGGTCCAGGGTCACCCGATCCAGCCCTAACTATAAGCCTTAGCGAAAAGGAAAGTTTTAAGCCTAATCTTAAAAGTAGAGAGGGTATCTGTCTCCCTGATCTGAATTGGGAGCTGGTTCCACAGGAGAGGAGCCTGAAAGCTGAAGGCTCTGCCTCCCATTCTACTCTTACAAACCCTAGGAACTACAAGTAAGCCCGCAGTCTGAGAGCGAAGCGCTCTAATGGGGTAATATGGTACTACGAGGTCCCTAAGATAAGATGGGACCTGATTATTCAAAACCTTATAAGTAAGAAGAAGAATTTTAAATTCTATTCTAGCATTAACAGGAAGCCAATGAAGGGAGGCCAACACGGGTGAGATATGCTCTCTCCTGCTAGTCCCCGTCACTGCAGCATTCTGAACCAACTGAAGGCTTTTTAGGGAACTTTTAGGACAACCTGATAATAATGAATTACAATAGTCCAGCCTAGAGGAAACAAATGCATGAATTAGTTTTTCAGCATCACTCTGAGACAAGACCTTTCTGATTTTAGAGATATTGCGTAAATGCAAAAAGGCAGTCCTACATATTTGTTTAATATGCGCTTTGAATGACATATCCTGATCAAAAATAACTCCAAGATTTCTCACAGTATTACTAGAGATCAGGGAAATGCCATCCAGAGTAACGATCTGGTTAGACACCATGCTTCTAAGATTTGTGTGGCCAAGTACAATAACTTCAGTTTTATCTGAGTTTAAAAGCAGGAAATTAGAGGTCATCCATGTCTTTATGTCTGTAAGACAATCCTGCAGTTTAGCTAATTGGTGCGTATCCTCTGGCTTCATGGATAGATAAAGCTGGGTATCATCTGCGTAACAATGAAAATTTAAGCAAGTTTGCTGACAAAAGCTTGTGGAAGTGGGGTTTCTCCCTTGAGTATCTGGGCTTCCACTCAGGGACAGAGTGAGAAGCATAAATTATCCAAAAAGGAATTGGAGTAGAGTTGCTGCTTATTTGCATTGCACGGAGCCAGCTGTAGTTGTTAGGGCACCAGCACAGGATGCCCCCTACTTCTCTGAGAGGAGGCCCTGGGGAAGAACCAGGTCATCCTGGCAGGATAGTATTTCCCAGCTACCTTGGGAACGCCTCAGAATTCCCCAGGAAGAGTCATAGATCTTGACCGATGAGTTGAAGTATGAGATGAACCTCTTGGTCTGCTGCAGCTAAAACGTGGAGTTAAATGGCAGAAAATGAATGAATTAATGAATGAAAGGTTTGTGATTTGATGGGTTTTACTATGAAATCTTCTGATTTTACTTACACATACAGTAGTGTTCAGAATAATAGTAGTGCTATGTGACTCAAAACATTAATCCAGGTTTTCAGTATATTTCTTATTGTTACATGGGAAACAAGGTACCAGTAGATTCAATAGATTCTCACAAATCCAACAAGACCAAGCATTCATGATATGCACACTCTTAAGGCTATGAAATTGGGCTATTAGTAAAAAAAAGTAGAAAGGGGGGGTGTTCACAATAATAGTAGTGTGGCATTCAGTCAGTGAGTTCATCAGTTTTGTGGAACAAACAGGTGTGTATCAGGTGTCCCCTATGTAAGGATGAAGCCAGCACCTGTTGAACATGCTTTTCTCTTTGAAAGCTTGAGGAAAACGGGACATTCAAGACAATGTTCAGAAGAACAGCGTAGTTTGATTAAAAAGTTGATTGGAGAGGGGAAAACTTATACGCAGGTGCAAAAAAATATAGGCTGTTCATCTACAATGATCTCCAATGCTTTAAAATGGATAAAAAAAAAAAAAAAACAGAGACGCATGGAAGAAAATGGAAAACAACCATCAAAATGGATAGAAGAATAACCAGAATGGCAAAGGCTCATCCATTGATCAGCTCCAGGATGATCAAAGACAGTCTGGAGTTACCTGTAAGTGCTGTGACAGTTAGAAGACGCCTGTGTGAAGCTAATTTATTTGCAAGAATCCCCTGCAAAGTCCCTCTGTTAAATAAAAGACATGTGCAGAAGAGGTTACAATTTGCCAAAGAACACATTAACCGGCCTAAAGAGAAATGGAGGAATATTTTGTGGACTGATGAGAGTAAAATTGTTCTTTTTGGGTTCAAGGGCCGCAGACAGTTTGTGAGATGACTCCCAAACTCTGAATTCAAGCCACAGTTTACAGGGAAGACAGTGAAGCATGGTGTTGCAAGCATCATGATATGGGCATGTTTCTCCTACTATGGTGTTGGGCCTGTATATCGCATACCAGGTATCATGGATCAGTTTGGATATGTCAAAATACTTGAAGATGTCATGTTGCCTTATGCTGAAGAGGACATGTCCTTGAAATGGGTGTTTCAACAAGACAATGACCCCAAGCACACTAGTAAACAAGCAAAATATGGTTCCAAACCAACAAAATTAATGCCTCGCAGATGTGAAGAAATCATTAAAAACCGTGGTTATACAACTAAATACTAGTTTAGTGATTCACAGGATTGCTAAGAAAGCAGTTTGAACATAATAGTTTTGAGTTTGTAGCATCAACAGCAGATGCTACTATTATTGTGAACACCCCCTTTTCTACTTTTTTTTACTAATAGCCCAATTTCAGAGCCTTAAGAGTGTGCATATCATGAATGCTTGGTCTTGTTGGATTTGTGAGAATCTACTGAATCTACTGGTACCTTGTTTCCCATGTAACAATAAGAAATATACTCAAAACCTGGATTAATCTTTTTAGTCACATAGTACTACTATTATTCTGAACACTACTGTATAATGTTGTTTGGAAGTGGTGTGACTATTACTCATTTATCAGTTATTAAGCCATCCCTTTCATGAATCTGTTTTTTTTTTTTTTTTCCATTTCAGGGCCACAGGTAATTATTAATCACATATTAAATTAAACAACAACTAGTTTTATCATTGATTGATCATTTTTAGGTATTTTTTTATTTTCTTTTTGATGCAAATAGTCTCATTTCATTTTCTTTAAAATGGATATTGTGTCGATTATTTGATTAGTTTATTTTGTGATCTCTGGCAATAGACTGAAGATTTTTGGGGGGCTGTGGACAAAACTAGACAAAGCATAATCTTGGACTCTGGAAAACACTGATTGACAATTTTCACCATTTTCTGACATTTTATGGACCTAACAACAAATCGATTAAACGGTCAAATGTGTTATCGAATAATCAGTTGTCAAAAAATATAGTTAGTCGCCAAGGTTGGGCAGGATTACTTTGAAATGTAATCCAAAAGTAATCAGATTACAAGTAATCCAAATGTATGTACATACATACATGTAATCCACATGTATTCTTTCAAAGTAATCCTACCCAACCTTGTTAGTCGCATCCCTATTGAATTGTCTCTGGCATTCTGTGATGTGCCGTTTTGTGTGATTGATAGTTATAATCTGTGGGCCGACTATTCAAATTGCATTTGTATGCCTTTGAGTAATACCAAACAAATATCAACATCAGAAACAAATGCATTGTTTGTTGACAGAGAGAAAATTCACATCTTGTTTTCCGTTCAATTTGTCATTCTTGCATAGCAGGTGTGCAGGTGTGTCTTCGAAATTAATAATAAAGTAAAAATATATATATATATATATTTCTTGCATATGTGCTTCCTGACAGAGCTGGGCAAGAAGCAAAGAGGATCTTTTACATTTACAACAGTGGGAATATTTCACTATAAAAAACAAATACAATAGTTTTGAAGCAAATACAGTACTTCCTTCATGCAGATTACAGTGCTCAAATTATGGACCGAAGAAGTGTTGATTCAGCTTTGCCATCATTTTGGGGGCTGTGCAGTGAAGTTGCATGAGAGGAAATTGTATTCTGTAAGCCTTCTTTATATTTTACAGGTTATTTTTTGTCAATTAAGGCGATTTGGTGATAGAAATATTGCTTCAACATACAATTGGTATAGCTTGACTGGAAACTCATTACAACAGGATGCAACCACACAGATGTCACAGGACCAAACTGTGAAACAGTCAACTTAATATCACAAAGTCCTTTAGGAAATAAGAAATACCTGCCTGCACTGCTGTGTAAGTTAATCTGTAAGTTATTTCTTTAATAATAAAGGAGGATCGAGGACTTGTCCCTTCTTTCAGCATCTTCCATTCTACAGATATGTTTGTGTCCCTAGCTGTGGAGTCAAAGGGCCCTTTTCTAATCATTACATATGACAGCTAATTTGTAAGCACTTTGCAAAGTGTCTTCTGTGTCTCATAGAGCCACATAATGGCTGATGATAATGCAATGGCAGCTTAAAGTAATACTGTGTGCATGTCAGTGTCTGCGTATGCTGCATTATGACTCCCTTTTGCATTTTGAGATCCCACTGTAGTGTTTAATTAAATGCATTTATCATATCATTGCAAGCAAATGAAACATCGTCTTTAAATTTTCTTTGAAATTATGACATTAACTAATGCAGTCTGTCAAAGCGTGTTCATGCTGAGCTGATGGCACAGAACTGTGGTATTCCCTTTATTCTTAAATTTCCTACTATTAACATTTACCCTGTTTCGTTTAGCCAAAGACGCTCCTGGAGTTTGCAAGAATGTACACAATAAATGTGTATATTCCCACAGTCTGCAGTGCATAGTCTAAAAGGCAAGTACATTTGAGGCTTATCTGAGTCATGTGTGCTGTTCCAACCCAGTCTCACGGCATATAGCACAAAATATACATTAAACTATTGGCTCGTGATATTGTGATGAAAAGCGCCACATTTTCGTCACAGCAGCACAAATTCATTCTAATACAGTCCGTGATGGCTTCACGAAATTAAAAGTGAAGCGAGGTGTCGGGTGCTTATGGTTAGGGTTGGGGGAAGGAGTAGGGTTAGTAATAATGAGTTAAAAAACACCCCGTCATGAACATTTGAATCATTTGGTGACGGGAGTACAAAAAAAAAAAAAAGTGAGACTGGGCTGGCTGTTCAGATTGTGCATAATCTGAGTGCAAAATAATGCAGTCTCTGTAAAGGGGTTCGATTTATCCTGTTAAAGAGTTTTTGGGTATAACATGACTTAAACCAACCTGTCAGAGTGCACCACAAGACAGCTGCCACCAAAGCTCCCTGCGGTGAAACAATGAAGCATAAAGATGGAGTTTTGCATACAGTTCAAATTTTAACTTTACTGCATTTTAATTGACCTGACATCAGTATTAGACCAACACACCCTTGGTGAGACGTGCTTTCTGAATTAAAATGTGTATTTTACATTTAAAATAAGATAAGCTTTATTTATCCCACAGTGACAAAAATTACTTGGTGCAGCAGCAAGAGTCATACAGTAGTAATGAAAAAACACATTATAGAAAGGTGACTAAAGTATTTTGCAATGTTTGCTGGTGGGTGCATAAATACTGACTTGAACAGATTATGTGAAAATAGAATATAAGTGAGTTTAAGTATGTATAGATATGGTAAAATTATTGCACAGGATAGATTGCACAGATATGCATGTAATAAAGTACAAAAGGTGGCAGCAGACATAGTAAATAGTGCAACATCAGCAGGTGGCTATGGTGCTAAAAACAGTTTCTGCATTATATAGTCTGACTGCAGTTGGAATACATGACCTGCCGATTTTCACAAAAAATTGAACACATTGCAAATAAATAATTAGCAAAATGGTTTGCCAATTTGACCCATTCAATCTTGTCATGATTGCTCCACACCCATGGGCACTGGGTGCCAATAGGCAGGGCAGGCAATTGCTTGGGGCCTCCGGTGCCCCAAGGGGCCCCAGAGGGCAGACAATCTTTGACCCAATTCAGAACCACACCAGCAGTGAGACAGGGAAAAGTTTGCCTTTACAACACAGTTGGCCATCTCACAGAAAGTGCCAAGTTCTTAAGTAAACAAACATGAGCATGTTGCTGCACCTCTCAGTAGCATCAACTACATCAAAATGAAAAGAAATAATCTTTCAGGAAGTGAAAAAAGAAAGAAAAAATGAAGAAGAAGAGAATCAAAAACAAGACCCTGTGATTTTCTCCCTTTATATAGCACCCCTTGGGCACATATTGCAGCATTTTGGGATTACCTTTCGCTGCTATGGTGATAATACTCAGTTATACATGCCGATAACTGCTGGTAATCTCATTTACATAAAATCCTTTTAAGATTGCCTTGCATCAGTGAAAAGTTGGATGTCTAGAAACTTCCTACTTTTAAATTCTGATAGGACTGAAATGATGGTTCTTGGTCCAGTGAGACATTGGCATCAGTTTGACCAGTTAATGCTTAGCCTACGCTCGTGTGTCATACATCACACTGACAAAGTGAGGAATCTTTGGGTAATTTTTGATCCTACATTGTCCTTTGACCTCCACATTAGAAATATTACGAGAACTGTTTTCTTCCACCTGCGAAATATAGGGAAGATTCGTCCCATCCTGTCTATGGCTGATGCTGAGACCCTGATCCATGCGTTTACTGCTTCTAGATTGGACTACTGCAATGTTCTATTTTCTGGTTTACTGCAGTCCAGCATTAGGGCTCTCCAACTAGTTCAGAATGCTGCAGCCAGACTTTGTATGAAAATGAAAACTGTTTATTTCGAACATTTGACACAACAACAATTACAAGATAGATCAGTAAAGACAACAACAAAAAAGTTCCTACTGTGTACCCAACATGTCCGAAAAGGGGTAGGGTGAAGCATCAGCTTATTTATCCCTACCCCTTCTTCCCCACAACCAGTAATACCCTTTGCCACATATACACATAGATTCCTACACACCTAAACTGATATCAATATATATATATATATATATATATATATATATATATATATATATATATATATATATATATATATATACATACATATATCAACATACACACACACATATATATACATATATACACACATATACATACACATACATATATATACACATATACACAAATATAAATATACACCTACACATACCTACTTACATACAAAATACTACATATTTACAAGCCGAAGCAAAAAACAAAAACACCCTAACCCTCATTACCCTTCCTCCTCCCTATACCTAGAAAAAAACATATTTTTGTACCGCTGTTTGAACTGGTTCATGCTTGGACATTGCTTGAGCCCCACTCCCAATCTGTTCCACATCCTCACCCCACAGACAGAAATACAGAAACCTTTTAATGTTGTTCGTGCCCACTGATGCTTTAAATTAAATTTCCCCCTCAGACTGCAATCCCCTGATCTGTTAAAAAACATATTTTTAATATTTGCTGGAAGTAAATTGTTTATTGCTTTATACACGATTTGTACTGTTTGAAAATGAACCAAGTCTGTGAATTTTAAGAATTTGGATTGTAAAAATAGTGGATTTGTATGACACAAACTTTTGACACAAAGCAGAAAGTTTGACCACATGACACCCATTTTGGCATCCCTTCACTGGCTTCCTGTCCCAGTGAGATCAGATTTTAAGGTTCTGCTACTAGTCTATAAAATTGTTCATGGACTGGCACCTCCCTATCTAGCTGACCTAATTAAACCTTACGTACCGGCCCGGACTTTGCGTTCTCAGGGTGTAGAACTACTTTGTGTCCCTAGGGTGAATAAGAAGTTTGCTGGTCATAGAGCTTTCTCTTATCATGCCCCTGCTTTGTGGAATGATCTCCCCGCGTCAATAAAACAGTCAGATTCTGTGCGTCTTAAGTACAGACTTAAGACGCACTTATTTTCCCTTTCATATGGCTGTCATACTGGCATAGTATAGTTCTGCACTTTTTATTATTTTAATTAATTTTATTAGGAAACGGAGCATGCCACGGCCTCAACTTTACCTAAATTATGGGTCTTTATTGAAGTTTAGGGCTAGTGGCCAGCAATCACCTTAGTATCCTGTTTTTGTTGTTGTTTAATGCTGGCAAATTATACTGTATTTCTTGTCTTTCTGATGCCTGTTTCAGTTTTTTTCTATCTGTTTAAGGTGCAGCTCCATCCAGAGATGGGTGTGGTATTTGTGCTGAAAACCCTCCTGTCCTGTGCACCAACAGCACACACACACACACACACACACACACACACACTCACCTTCAACCGCTTAGTCCAATTAAGGGTCGCGGGGTGCTGGAGCCTATCCCAGCAGTCATAGAGCGCGAGGCAGGGTACACCCAGGACAGGACAGGTCTGTCGCAGGGCCACAAACAGACAAACACATTCACACCCACTTGCATACCTGTGGACAATTTAAAGATTCCAATCCACCTAACCCGCATGTCTCTGGATGTGGGCGGAAACCGGAGCAACCAGAGGAAACCCATGCAAACACAGGGAGAACATGCATACTCCACACAGAAAGGCCATAGGTGGGAATTGAACCCATTACCTTCTCGCTGTGAGACAACAGTGCTAACCACTAAGCCACTGTGCTGCCCGCAACACCAGCATTTCTTGTATATTCGTTTTGTGAATTGTTCTGTAATTTGTGTCTGTAGCATGCCCCAAGCAGATGCTCACCCCTTTGAGTCTGGTCCGCTTGAGGTTTCTTCCTCAGAGGGAGTTTTTCCTTACCACTGCTGCTCTGGGGGTTAGTAAGGTTCGACCTTACTTGTGTGAACTGGCTTGAGGCAACTCTGTTGTACTTGGCCCCACAAATCTTAGAAACATGGTGTCTAACCAGATCCTTACTCTGGATGGCATTACCCTGACCTCTAGTAATACTGTGAGAAATCTTGGAGTCATTTTTGATCAGGATATGTCATTCAAAGTGCATATTAAACAAATATGTAGGACTGCTTTTTTGCATTTACGCAATATCTCTACAATCAGAAAGGTCTTGTCTCAGAGTGATGCTGAAAAACTAATTCATGCATTTATTTCCTCTAGGCTGGACTATTGTAATTCATTATTATCAGGTTGTCCTAAAAGTTCCCTAAAAAGCCTTCAGTTAATTCAAAATGCTGCAGCTAGAGTACTGACAGGGACTAGAAGGAGAGAGCATATTTCACCCATATTGGCTTCTCTTCATTGGCTTCCTGTTAATGCCAGAATAGAATTTAAAATTCTTCTTCTTCCTTATAAGGTTTTGAATAATCAGGTCCCATCTTATTTTAGGGACCTCATAGTACCATATCACCCCAATAGAGCGCTTCGCTTTCAGACTGCAGGCTTACTTGTAGTTCCTAGGGTTTGTAAGAGTAGAATTGGAGGCAGAGCCTTCAGCTTTCAGGCTCCTCTCCTGTGGAACCAGCTCCCAATTCAGATCAGGGAGACAGACACCCTCTCTACTTTTAAGATTAGGCTTAAAACTTTCATTTTTGCTAAAGCTTATAGTTAGGGCTGGATCAGGTGACCCTGAACCATCCCTTAGTTATGCTGCTATAGACGTAGACTGCTGGGGGGTTCCCATGATGCACTGTTTCTTTCTCTTTTTGCTCTGTATGCACCACTCTGCATTTAATCATTAGTGATCGATCTCTGCTCCCCTCCACAGCATGTCTTTTTCCTGGTTCTCTCCCTCAGCCCCAACCAGTCCCAGCAGAAGAGTGCCCCTCCCTGAGCCTGGTTCTGCTTGTGGTTTCTTCCTGTTAAAAGGGAGTTTTTCCTTCCCACTGTAGCCAAGTGCTTGCTCACAGGGGGTCGTTTTGACCGTTGGGGTTTTACATAATTATTGTATAGCCTTGCCTTACAATATAAAGTGCCTTGGGGCAACTGTTTGTTGTGATTTGGCGCTATATAAAAAAAATTGATTGATTGATTGATTGATTGATTGATTTGGCACTGTATAAATGAAAATAAATTGAAATAAGTTGAAACTGAAAATTGAAGACAGTAGTGAGTGCAATAACTTATGTAGCTTATTTAGCTCAGAGCAATGGATCTGCAGTTTTAACTTTGCCAGCCCAGGCCCAAGTACCTGCAAAGGCTGTAACTTGTTTGCTTAGCAAGCATGCTGTATGTATAAACTGTTCACTTAAACAATAGCTTTCCCTTTTTTTCTGTCAAATGAAAGTTGTGTTCAAACAACCAAGCAAAAAATGATAAATTATTGACTTCATGTGCAAGAATGTTCTGCACTGCTAATGCAACTAAATCAGTGTGTACCTGTTGTAGGTATGTACTATTGTATATGTTGTATTTGTCAGGTTACTTTGTTGTAGTTTTATAGTACTAAAAAACACATTTTGCATCATGCAATATGCAAATGTAATTCCAAAAAACAGTGTGTCATCAAATAATATTCTACTGTTTTGAAAATGTGCTAAAACATATAAGTGAGTTTAAGTATGTATAGATATAGTAAAATTATTGCACAGGATAAATTGCATAGATACGCATGTAATAAAGTACAAAAGATAGTGGTATACATAGTAAATTGTGCTTTATATGCTTTATATATCAAATCCATTGTCTTTGTTCAGGCTTATTTCGACAGTTTCTTACACCAACAACTAAATATACTACGGCACCCTCCACAAATCCTAATGAAACTGTAAGTAAATATTTGTCACACTATCTGTGTTTTAACTTTTACAAATTCCCTGTAACATGATACGACATTTTTCATTCTTACTATGTTTGCCTTTAGCTAAGTCAGCATCCACGTCCAGCACTTGGTCCTTCCCAAGTGCAGGATCAACAGACTGAAAAACTCCTTTGTCCCTCAGACTCCTCACTCAGGGGGAGGAGGAGCAACAGGAAGACAGAGGTCTGGAATGAGAGGACCAGTAGTAGCCAGTAAACCAGTATTGTTTGTCTGATATATTTATATTGTGTATTTATATTTGCAAACTGTTTTTCTTTTTACTTTCACTTTTGATAGTCTGTGTGCTTCTTACCCGGTGTGCTGTTTTACAATGCTGCTGGAACCTCAAGTTCCCTGAAGGAGTCTTCCCAAGCAATCACTAAAGTTCTACTGTATCTAATCTAATATAATCTACTACCTCAGTCCCTATTCTTTCAAGGAGCACTACCTCCATCCCTGGTACTTCAAGCAATATGACCTCCATATCTTATACGTCATGCATTACTATCCCACGTGCATCCACAATCAGTGACCAGTCAGCCAGTAGTGCAATAACAGTAAATAAATGCTGATGTGCACTTTGAAATAAAGAAAACTTTATATTTTACATTTTTGTCATTATTGTTTTTATTCTATTTGAATGATAAAAAATTGAATACTATGCTGCAGAATCCCTGAAAATAAATTTCTGTTATCACCTGTCTCATTCAAATTACCTTTGGCACATTATTCCAAAATAAATGTGCATTGATTCTTTTGCTTTTGGTGGAGTGTCCTTGCCTCAAGTGGAGGAGTTTAAGTATCTCGTGGTCTTGTTCACGAGAGAGAGACATATGGAGCGTGAGATTGACAGACGGATCAGTGCAGCATCTGCAGTGATGCAGTCGCTGTATCGGACCATTATGGTGAAGAGAGAGCTGAGAAGGAGGCCAAAGCTCTCGATTTACCGATCGATCTACGTTCCGACCCTCACCTATGGTCATGAGATTTGGCACATGACCGAAAGAACGAGATCACGAGTGCAAGCGGCCGAGATGAGTTTCCTCTGCAGGGTGGCTGGGCGCTCCCTTAGAGATAGGGTGGGGAGCTCCGTCACTCGGGAGGAGCTTGGAGTCGAGCCGCTGCTCCTCCATGTCAAAAGGAGCCAGCTGAGGTGGCTCGGGCATCTTTTTCAGATGCCCCCTGGACGCCTTGCTGGAGAGGTGTTCCGGACACGTCCCATCAGGAAGAGGCCCTGGGGAAGACCCAGGACATGCTGGAGGGACTACGTCTTGCAGCTGACTTGGGATTGCCTCTGGATTCCCCCGGAGGAGCTGGGGGAGGTGTGTGTGGATCAGGAGGTCTGGGCGGCTTTGCCTGAGCTGCTGCCCCCACGACCTGACCTTGGATGAAGTGGAAGAAAATGGATGGATGGATGGGTGATTCTTTTGCTGTCTGTGCTTTATTTCAGAAATGCTGTTCTGAGTAATATGAGAAATGCTTAATTAGATTTTTTCATCTGCCTCACCTATTTATGTCCTGAAAGCTGATTTTAGTATCCACATATCACAAAATTTTCATTTTATGTACTGCAGGAGTTGTAGCGTATTGTTGGTGTTGTCCAAGCAAAGTGTATGGTTGTTTTGAAGGATATAGCAGCTTTGCACCAGGCTTTGCTGGGATTGAGTAATAATGGGTGGGCAGTGTTTTGAAGCGCTCAACTATCCCAAAGGATTCTCCTGATGAGGCAGTATTGGGTGATCTGTGCCATTTATTGATTAGTTTTTAACCACACAGATACCTCTCTCCACTTTTGATGTCGACTTTTTTCATTTTTAACAAGATTTAAAAAATGTTATTGTATTGAACACAATCTCATCCCATCTGTGTCAGCTTTGTCGGATCCATATGGTAGGACTGATCTGGTGTCCAGCTAATAGGAAGAAAAAGCTGAAATTCAATAGCGGCGAAAGTTTTTGTTTTGTTTTTCAAAAAGAAACTCGTCTTCATCTTCTTCTTTGATTGTATGATTTAAAAAATGCCATTTATCTTTTTATCTTGCTTGAATATATTTTCTAAGACCTAAAATGTCTTGTCAAGGCCAGCCAGAAGTGGCAAACCAAGAGAAGTTTTTTGTACAATGAATAAACAGTGTTTAATGTGTAGTTTTGTGTCAACCACTTTATTCATAGATGTGCAAAAAAAATCAGGAATTACTGGACATTGTGATGTAATGGTGGCATGTATTAGTAATGCATCAATCACAAATAAATATTCCAGAAAGCACAGTGATGCCACACCCATATTTCAAATTCTCAGGCATGTACAGAAAATGTTAAACAGGCTTTTAACAGGGAAGTTCACTAATAACAAACACCTCAACTCATTTTTATAAAATTAGCTATTTCAAATGTATTAGCATGAGGCTAGAAATTTGTCCTTGACTTGTGACCTTGCATCTTGTTCAGCCAAGAGCAAACTCAACACACACATAGTCCCATTGATAGGCCCAATGTACCTGACATGTTTGATGAAACTTCAATTAAATGTTCTTTGGCAACATTAGAGTTTTTGTGTCATATAATTAACCTATTTTTTCAGTCTTATAACCTCACAACATTCAACATCCAAACAAGCCATATTTAGTTTTGTTTTTGTGGTTTCCTTCAGATGTCAACGAGGGCCAATTCTTTGCTCCCTACTCAGGGAACAATTGGGGCAATATTCAATTTATTTAGTTTATATAGCACCAAATCACAACAAAGCTGCCTCAAGGTGCTTCACACAAGTAAATGTTAACCTTACCAACCCCTCGAGCAAGCACACAGGTGACAGTGGTCAGGAAAAACTGCATCTGATGATACTGAGGAAGAAACCTCAAGCAGACCAGACTCAAAGGGGTGGCCCACTGCTTAGACCATTCTACCAAAAAATGTTTACAATGCAAAACACAATACAACAATTGACAGTCCATGGTGGTGTCCAGTCCACCATGAGGGGTGGGGGTTGGCGTCATTGAGCCAGTCATGGGATCTGTTTCTGCAGCAGAGTCCGTTCCCTGTATGTTACAGAAATCATCTAATCCATCTAATCATCCATGTGGATCCAGCTGCATCTTGAACAGAGAGATAAATAAAACAAAATCAGTCAGCCAGAAAAAACTACACTTAAGGTATAATTTGTCAGCATTAAGCAACAGGAAAGCAGAAGAAATACTAAGGTGATCACCGGCCACTAGCCCTAAGCTTCAATAACAGACCTACACTTTAGAAAACGTTGAGCGGTTAGGAAGCATAGTACCATACGATGCCAGCATGCTAGCCATGCGAAAGGGAGAACAAATGCATCTTAAGTCTGGACTTGAAAGTCTCTACAGAATATGACTGTTTTATTGATGCAGGGAGATCATTCCACAGAACAGGGGGACAATATGAGAAGGCCCTGTGGCCGGCAGAGTTTTTATTCACCCTAAGAACACAAAGTTTTAATGTAGTATCATCTACAATATGATCTCCAAAACAGGTGTAGACTTGAACCTAGAACTTTGTTCTTTCTCTTTCATGATAACATACTGTGCTAATTTAATCCAAGGAGGAATTTTCTAACACATATCCATGGGTGGCAATGTGCTAGTTATAAAAATAAACAAATAAATTCATCAATTCATTCATTCATATATTTGTAAAGAAATCATGAGACCTCCAATGGCATTTATTGTGTGGTAAATAAGCATCATACCTAAATATAAGTCCAGGATTATAATAATGTTATCCAGTTGACATATAACAGACAAAAAGACACTTCCATTTGAATCATCCTCATACACCTACTTATAAATGGATATGTCTCATCTCGGGAAGTATCCTGCAATGGACTGTTATCCCACCAAGTGGATTCATAGACTCTTGCATGATTGACAAGAAGGCACCCGGTGGAAAACATCACCCCAATGGGCCTCAGGCTGATGTAAGACATAGTTCATGTTGCAACACATAACAAAGCTGGGTGATGGTCCAGACCAGCATCATAAGCCTGGCCCCAGAGATCACTTCTGATGCATGTTTTTCATGTGCACCTGCTGCAACCACAGCTGATTCTTCAAATCTAGTGTTTTGTAGGTCTTGGTTGGTTGAGCACACCTTACTTAGTTAAAGTAGAGGGTGGAAGAAGGAGAGTTGGAAAACATGGAGGGACATGATCTCCAAGAACAGGCTCCCCTGGTGTAGAAGTTAACGTGATGTGCTTGTGACCAAAATATAATCATCGTGGTTCCCCATCAGACAGGGATTTTACATTTCTGGGCAAGGTCGTAATCTCCAAGTTGCACATTATATGGCATTGACTGCCTTGGAGGATATGATGCTGACATGTGTGGATGTGAGCCATCATCACAAAGTGCATTGATTGTCAACAGACTGATGGAAAAGCTCTACAGAAATTGAGTCATTTATGTTTTACTAGATGGGGTACCCAGCGCTGCCCAGGTTAACCTTTATTAGACATAGGCCAAGTGCCAATCATTTTAATCAAAACAATTGCCCAACATTTGTTTTTGTAATGCTGATGTCTTACAAATGTAATATTTAATGGGTTAAAGTTTGTCCAGCAGAACTATAAGAGGTGGACTCCCCAAACTAAGTGGAAATACGTGGTTAAAAGACAAACACATTTGAAGTCCTTCATGCAGACTTTGTTTTGCAATCAAATTTTTAACAAAATTACACACAAAATATAGGTAACAGTAAATGTAAATATCAATGAATTATAGAGAATAGAATCAAAGAGAATAGATTAAAGCATTGGTACAGTAACCAAAAATAATTAAAATTAATTTTCCTTTTGTCTAAGGGGGGTGTAATTAAAATTCTGACCACTTTACTCAGGCTTTCTTGATGACATCATCAGGATGGTGGTGGTGGTGGTGGTCTATAGATCTATAGACCTGGGCAACCAGGGAAGCTTGACCCGGTTGCCCAGTAATTCCACAAAAGATAAATAGATAAAGAGAATATATTAAAGCATTTTTTTTTTTTTTTGCTACGTTCACCTTTTTTAAAAAATGGTACCAGTTTGTTCCCCATGTCATGAGGATTCAGAATATATATAGTTTTTAGGGCTACATATTATAGTTTGGGAGTTTATCCAGGACAGACAGACAAACAGACAGACAGAATTAGCCCTTTATGTATATAGATTATATGTTACCTGTAAACTGAAAAATTGCCTTATCTCACAATATTGACCAAAGTTAAAAAAAAAAGCTGTATCTGTGACCAATATTCTTGGTCCAGTCACCACCAATTACAAAGCTGCTTGATAATCAGTACATATTTTCACAAATAATCTAGCATACCTGCAAGCATATCAATTTTATTAGGAATTTGGCAGGTATTGCAATAACAATACTGAAACTCACAAAAATAAAGCAGGGAACAAAAGTGTACAATCAACCAGGGCAATGTGACAGTAAACTGAGGGAGAAAGACAGAGACACAGACAGGAGATCAAGACAATGACACCAATATAGAGGCATAGACAATGACACCATTGGAGAAATTGCGCATGGTACATGTTTTGCATTTTGTATCACCAGGTATACAGCTTCTTGATGAAGTGGAGCAGAGAAGGATTTTCTTTCACCCAAATCATCAGATCTAGGTTTGCATCTCACATGTACCTTCTGGCAAATTGTAGCTGAACTTTCAGATCTTCTTTTGTAAGAAAAGCAATTACTCTATACCGCTTCATTATGAATTTGTGTAACTGGGGATACAAAAAGAAGTGCTGTGAATACTTTCTGGATGCACAGTAGATTGGTATAACAATGTTTTGTACCAGGGCTCAATCATCGAAAGACTGTCATGGGAGGGAGTGTGTGTGTGAGAGAGAGAGAGAGAGAGAGAGGTACACTCGAGAGATCATGGCAGTAGAATCGATGCCACAGTGGATGAATCAACTAATCACAGAAATTGTACACTAATGCAGTGATTTGGATTAAAAATTACTTTGAAAAACTGCTTGTGTGAATGCAGCAAAACATACAGAGAAATGCATCCCACTTAACTTTTCACCAAGTTTGGACATGTGTGTGGACACACCACAAACTTAAGCCATACAATAAGTGCCTCATGTTAGGGGAATTTTTCAACAAGTTCTAACTTTCTGACAAGTTGGACAAGTGTTCATCAGTGTGTTGCACATCCATCCTGCGCTGTCTCTCCAGGGAGGACTCAAACCACAGCAGAGCCTGGCAGTGTGCTGGACTGTACTCAGCAAAGACAGAGCTCCCTCATCTTAGCCAGGGCTGGAGATTTGAGGGGCAAGTTAATGACAGCAAGCTTGTTCTCAGGGCATAGCCGTGAACAGTTTCAACAAAAGCTATGTTAAATTCAATGCCTGGGGGCTTCCCGATTTACTTGCACAAATGCATTAAAGGAGAACGGAAACACAGGCTTCCGAGGATTCCAGTGCTCTGCCGAGAGCAGCATCAAAAATGAACCCAAGAGCATGAAGAGTCTCGAAGAAATAATAAAAGACACAATCAGGGGTGTATTGTGAAAACAAGACTCTTCTTTTTTGGTAATAGAGTTGCTCAGTGGTAAACTATAATTATGGAAGGCTCAATTTGGCAGTGAACGATTTAGCTTGAGGTATGTTAATGCAATTTTGAGATCAATTGAAACACCAGAAGGTACCAATTTGTTTTCAGATACACAAGCTAATTTTCCTCTCATTAGGACCACACATTGAGTACCTCTAAACAACAGAAACAAACAACTGTTGCATTCTACAGAGAGATTATTGGATGGAAGAAAACTCTCAAAAGAAGGATACACAAAAGACATCCTATTGAGCCCTGGCAAACATACGGGAATACTAAGGATCAATTAATGAACTGCCTCGGTAAACCGTTGGCTCGAGAATGCAAAACATACTTGCTGAAATAAGGTAATTGACGGCTTAGAAGCCCTGGTGGAATTGAGGGATGAGTGTGCTGCATTAGTAGGTTTTCTTGTTTATCCTCTCATTTGTATTTCCCAGGTAAGAAAAATAGACACCAGAAATTAAGTGGAATTCTGTTTCAAATGTGCAGTGGGATTTGAAAATACAGACACATTCAGTGAAGTGGATTCCAGCAGTAATTACCAACACTGGTTTTGTTAAATGTGGTTTGTGCTCTTTTCAGAGCAGAAGCCTTTAATTCCTTCCCACACAAGCCTGCTTCTTTCACGTTCACTTAGTTTTTGAGACTGGTCTACCATGCAGTCCCATATTACTTTTGCTAAAGTTGTGCTGATTTGTGTCACCAGTTTGGTTACAATTTTGAGCAAAAAAACAATCAGATACCCAACCAAGGCATGTCATGGCATGTGACCAGTGCTCATAGTTGTGTTGTGGAATGTTGCAACCAATCACAAAAAATTTGAACAGGTTAACTGTGTGACATACAACTGTAGGGTGCTCCTGGGAATAACTGGATCCAATTACATCATATTTGGAATTGGGACTTCAATGGGGACAAAAATTTGCAATGGGAGAAGGACCTTAGGGTCCCAATGAACTGATACAAATCAAATTTAAACAGTGGTGGGCACCGCTAACCAAAAAATTAACTTTGATAACCATCTAACTGAAAAGTTAGGTTTTATAACGAAACGGATAAACCACAAAAATAAATAAATAAATAAACAGTGGAAGCTACAGCTAACTGCTAACTTTCAGTATTGTCTCCAGTACAGCGATTGATAAGCCTGATTTGAGTTTAAGCACCGCCAATCCTTCTGATTAGAATCAAAGATGATCACAAACCCAACACAACCAATGAGCCAGCACTTCAGTCTTTGCGTGCCCTGCCCAGTGCTGTAAGGAAGAGTAAATTACATTCACAGCATACAGGGGTTGAGTGTTCTATGCATTTTGACCCATCTACTGGATGTGAGTGTGAATGACGCCCAGTTATATCACACGATTGTTGCTGAATCACAACTTAACACATTTGAGAGTATCTCTCTAGGAATGCTCATGAAACTCGTAATGTCAACAAAAAGCACAACCAGTTTATCACCTCGTAGTACCATATCACCCCAATAGAGCGCTTCGCTCTCAGACTGCAGGCTTACTTGTAGTTCCTAGGGTTTGTAAGAGTAGAATGGGAGGCAGAGCCTTCAGCTTTCAGGCTCCTCTCCTGTGGAACCAGCTCCCAATTCAGATCAGGGAGACAGACACCCTCTCTACTTTTAAGATTAGGCTTAAAACTTTCCTTTTTGCTAAAGCTTATAGTTAGGGCTGGATCAGGTGACCCTGAACCATCCCTTAGTTATGCTGCTATAGACGTAGACTGCTGGGGGGTTCCCATGATGCACTGTTTCTTTCTCTTTTTGCTCTGTATGCACCACTCTGCATTTAATCATTAGTGATCGATCTCTGCTCCCCTCCACAGCATGTCTTTTTCCTGGTTCTCTCCCTCAGCCCCAACCAGTCCCAGCAGAAGACTGCCCCTCCCTGAGCCTGGTTCTGCTGGAGGTTTCTTCCTGTTAAAAGGGAGTTTTTCCTTCCCACTGTAGCCAAGTGCTTGCTCACAGGGGGTCGTTTTGACCGTTGGGGTTTTACATAATTATTGTATGGCCTTGCCTTACAATATAAAGCGCCTTGGGGCAACTTTTTGTTGTGATTTGGCGCTATATATATATAAAAAAATTGATTGATTGATTGATTGATTGATTGAAATTTGTTTAAGGACCTATGGCCCATTCTTGGGCTGACTGTGCTGGAAATTATTAATTATTCTTTAACTTCTGGATCTGCTCCTAAATGTTTCAAATCTGCAGTGATTAAACCATTACTTAAAGGAGACCTGCTTTGAAAAAAATGCAGTCAGATTTTTTGAACAAAAAATGACTTACATTTACACATGAGATCCTTCTGAATGTAGTAAAGTAAATCTGCAAGCCCAGATCTGTCATTCAACGGAGAAATCTTCATTTGAAAATGACAAATTTACAGCTAACATTTAGCCCACCGCAAATTGTCCCTCTCATCATGGACGCTGCCGAGACGTCACGGACAAGACCCTCTCCCAGCATGCGTTGCGCCAATTGTAATTTCTGGATTTACGTCAGTTTGCATCTGCACCTTTTTCTTGTCTTATACTGAAGGATCTACTTTTTTTAAAAACTTCTTATTGTCTTGTGGCATGTTTGGTGAGTACACATTTCTTTTATTTGTGCTTGAAAATTATTTTGGGGGACTTTTCATACGCCCGTTTGATTGAGTGGTGTCGCAATGAAAATCTACTGTCTTTCGCCTCCGATACCATCGTGGGATATGGAGGCGAGACCCGCAAAGAATCCCAGTCATTAAAAATATATAAATCTCTCTCAGCGTCCATGGAGCTCTGGGGCTCCGATTGCCGAGACGTGCGGTGCTGTGGATTTTGCCGCAAGACGTCTGTCCTTGCAACAACAGTTGTACCAGCCACTTCGCATTAAAACTGCAAGCGTAATCTCAGGACTTGTGCCAAGTGTGCTGCAGCTCCATTCAGTAGACAGAGAGGTGATGCCGGTGTTGTGCGCTGAATCTGGCACAACACCGGCTGCAAAGCAGACAAGGACAGTGTGAGTGGCCCGCATCGGCGGTTAACAAGCTCGTTAACAAGCCCGCAGACTTAATAAGCGCAGCGGAGGCAGAGAGCGGGAGAGGAAGAACGGTGCCCGCTGTCGATGTTGTTGCTGATCTGAGCACACAGATCTGTATCTCACATTCATTGCAGCTTACTTTTGGATGTTGAAACCAGGACGTGTATAAGTAACATTACTAACAGATTAAATCAATTTCAATACGGGATCGGACTGAAGGCGGGACTGCGTCGTTTTGTCCCTGACGTCATGGAAATGATAGGGCTGTACAAACTGTTTTCACAGAGGGCTAAATTTTAGCTGCAAATTTGTCATTTTTAAATGAAGAGTTCTACGCTGAATTACAAATTTGGGCTTACAGATTTACTTTACTGCATTCGCAAGGGTCTTATAAATACATATCAGCTATTTCTTTCTGAAATCTGACCACATTTATTTCAATGCAGGTCTACTTTAAGAAACCTAATCTTGACCCTAGTATATTGAAAAAACTATGAGCCAATATCAAATCTATCATTTTGCTCTAAAATTGTGAAAAAAGTGGTGTCATGGCAGCTCGTGGACTATCTTACTGAGAATAATCTCTTTGAGCCACTGCAGTCTGCTTTTAGGAAATATCATTCCACAGAGACAGCTCTTACCAAAGTGGTAAATGATCTTGTGCTTGCAATGAATTCGGACACCACTACAGTTCTGGTGCTGTTAGATCTCAGTGCTGCATTTGATACCATGGATCATTATATTCTACTTAATAGGCTGGAAAATCACTTACTGGGATTACCGGGAGTGCCCTTGCATGCTTCACGTCATACTTGACCAGTCGTTCAAACTGTGTTTTGTACAATAACACTACCTCTAACCTTAGTGACATGAAATTTGGGGTTACACAGGGGTCCGTCTTAGGCCCCCTGCTTTTCTATCTTTATATAGAACCCCTTGGGCACATATTGCTGCATTCTGTTTAAGGTGCAGCTCCATCCAGAGATGCGTGTGGCATTTGTGCTGAAAACCCTCCTGTCCTGTGCACCAACAGCATTTCTTGTATATTCGTTGTATGCTGTGAAGGGAAATTGCTTTCTTTTGTAGCAGCCTGTTAGCTAGGCCCCTTCTGCTGAGGTAGAGTTGAGCTCATCTCCTTTCAGCTGCCTGATTGCTGCAAAATACATAGCAGACAGGAGCCAACATGTATAATTTCAGGGTTTATAAATGTTTTTCACTGTTACTATGTAAAAAAAAAATGTTTGCGGAACTAAGTTTAGCGGAAGCTGATTGGTCCGTGGATGGTTTATGAAGTTAGCTGAAAAGCTAATCTGCTAACAAAAAAGTTACCTTCACTAATTAGTGGTTAGCAAATTAGTGGAACTGTTCCCACCACTGCATTTAAACCAATCTCAGTGTACTATTAACTGGTTGATGGCTTGATTTTAATGTCAAAAATCTGTTGAGTCATGCTTATTTCACTTCTGCTCATGCTAGACTGGTCACAAGGACATTTATTTTTCATTCATTCATTTTCTGCAAGTTATCTTGGTCCAGGTTGAAGTAAATCTCAGCAACTACCAAGTGACTTTACATTTTGGTTACAAACTTTTACTGCTGTCATACCAGTTAAGAATGAGAAATGTATGCTGGTATTTATGCTATGCTAATAACAGTTGGCTTCTTGTTCTGGACTTCTACTATGTGGTGTTGACCCCAGTGGTGACCAAATGGGAAGCAGAGGCTCTCTGAACTTTTATTTTTATTTATTTTTTAAATGAATAAATATATAAACCATCTTTTATTTATTTTTTTTTTGTAGTTTTATAACACTTTGCATGTAACATGCTATTCATGATGATAGTCTAATAGTAAGTCACTTTGGCTGCTCCCTTGTTTTCACTCAGGATCACCACAGCAGATCCGAGGTAGATCTGCATATTGACTAGGCAGACGTTTTACAATGGATGCCCTTCTGGACACAACTCCATCTTACAGGAAAAAATGAGGCAGGGTGGGGTTTGAACTTGGAGCCTTCTGCCCTGAAACCAAGAGCACTAACCACTTGGTTACCACCCCTGCAATGACAGGTTCATAATTTCAGTTAAACATATCTTTAAGATATATTATTTTTTGGGCCTCTGTCAGTCATGGGTTCTTTGTATCTTTCCAACTGTACCACCCATACAATGTCCTTCAGCATGAGGGGATTCTGTGCAGTTTCTCTCCAGGTCCTCCAGCTTCAAGATCAAAAACTTAGCCAAAATATAATTCTAAAGTTAGCACAGGCATTCAGCATATGCTATCCTTGCAATTTACTGGAGACAAAGTGCACCCGTCTTTCACCCAGTGTCCAAAGAGGCAGACCTCAGCACCTCCTATATCACAGAAGAAGACTGAGAAGAAAACAGAAATTTACATAGTCCTGAATAAAACATCTTTTACACACACAGTTATTACTTGCTGTTTCCAGACTTGCTGGATACTAACTGCAGCTCCTGTGTTGCTGGTATGAAATCTGTGCCTCTTTAGACTAAGGTGTTAATGGAATCACTTTTGAAATCCTTATTAAACTAAGGTGATTACCAAAAGGGTCATAATTTAAGACCATCATTAAAATAACTGTAATCTAAAAATGCATCCCAACTGGTCTATCAGCAAAAAATCTACCTCAAGGTATTTTTTTTTTCTTAAGGATATGTGCCTCAAATAGCTTTTATACAAAATTAATCTATGCTCTTAAAGTCACAGGCAGAATAATTTGACACAATATCTTGAGATGACATATAAAGCTTTCCTAAAATAGTTCAAAATAATTAGAGCAGCTTAAACCTTTTTTTATGTTGTTTGCAATATTTGCTTAGCTTATGTTGTTTGCAATATTTGCTCATGGTTGTGATAGATGATGCCAAATCGAAACTTGAATTAATAGCCATTGGAGTAGAATATGGATAAATTTATTTAACAAAAACTTTTTAAGTCAGTCTCACTTTGTTGGTTTCTGGCACCCAACTGGTTACTATTGTGACGGTAAAACAACTGAATACCCAAACAGGGCATGTCATATTGTGCAACTGCTGCTCATAGTGGTGTTGTAGAACTTAGCAAGCAATCGGAAAAAAAAAAGAAAAAAAAAATAAACGTTCAAAATTTTCATGAGGCTGTGAACCATTGTGATCTACAAAAGTGAATAATTACATTGTAATTCATACAAGTGATATGCAAGTCTTACTTTACATTTATAGTTGTTTTTATTTCTTTACTACATATAGAAATACATTTTTTTTTCTCCTTTTTCTGCTAGGCCGTCACTTTGATACCAAGTTAAAATTACAGGTTGAAGTTATTTAATGTAGGTTGTTTTGGCAAGATGTACAATGGCTTGGATTTGCACACAGCAGCTGATAGGCTGTACAGAGCATTTGTAGCACAGCAGCACCAGCATGTTAAGATGGCTTTACCATGATTTTGTCAATGTTTCTTGAAATAAATAATATCCTCATGAAAGTGGAATGGGCAGGTCTGTAATTTTGGTGATTTTGGCTACAGCATAAAGTAAAATTTAAAAGTGCAGCATCAGTGTGTGCAATTCAAAGAGTCACTGTTCGCTGAACTCTGGAATTATATTAGTGTCCCTTAACATATAGTGCGAATTTGGTCGAATTGCAAATTAAGTGCGATGAAGCAGGAATCGTGTGCAAACCGTGTAATTTCATAGCTGCTTCCAATGCCTTGTACACCTGTTGCAACAAATATTTGCACACATCAGTGGCTGAAAGACAGCATGTGCATTGTGCGAGTCCATCGAAGCCTCTTGTAGCAGGTGTCGGCCAAATTTCAGCTGACACACATGAACATCTAACACCGCTCGTTTGGCACTTACGTAGAAAATGTGTGGCCATTCGCACTCTTGGCATGAAAACAGACTGCAGACAATCACTGTCGTACTCGCAGTGAAATTTGTCTAAGTTCCCCAAGAACACACACTGACACGTGGGTGTGTGCGCTCCACTGACAGGAGGTGTGGCTTCTGACAGAAGCAGCTGTTCACAAGACACGTGTTTTGGGCAGAACACACCCATGGGGTGACTGGATGCACCGGACCAGTAGATGTGGTGTCACGCGCCCGTGGCTCAGAGGACAGTGACAAGGAAGAGACACAAACGAGAGGATTAGAAAAATAGAAGTATTTATTTACAATAGTTTAAGTCAATAAATTAAAAGGTGCAAAAATGTGCCGCTGTGCAAAAAGGTGCTCTGTTACCGGTCGGCGCAGCGAGACGTCCTAGAAAGAGAGAGGGAGAGAACCAAATGAATTAGTTGGGCCCACTTAAATAAGAGACAGGGACACCGGGCCCAGGTGCCCCGATTATGGGCCCACCCCGCTACAGGACGGCAGGGCCGTCACACCCTCCCCCTTCAAAAGGGAAGTCCACCTAAGGACTTTCCAAACCAATTGCAAACAGCACAGTTTTTTCTTTTGTTTTTAGTAGTACTACATTATATCTTTTTGTTGCGCCAACATTACATTATTTACAGCTTACCTATGTTCAGCTATACTTTTTTTTCTTTACAAACTACTTTAAAATCTGATAGGACTAAATTTTTTTTTTCCATTATCAAACAAGAGAAATTCTACCATTTACAAGGAATCAAATTAGACTTAGCTATACAAGGCTAAAGATGACACCAATTGGTAAAGTCACAAGCTTAGCACACATGTCCTCTGCTGCACCTCCAGAGTTCCGGCGCCTGAAACCACGGAGAAGCAGAAGAGAGACAGGCACAAAAATTAAGGCAACTTTGCTTTTTCCTTTTTTAAACTGGCGCACGTGACAAAGCATCAGCCAACAAGTTATCAGAACCTTTAATATGACAAATGTCTAAACTGAACGCCTGTAAAAATAGCGCCCATTGAATTAGACATTGATTTGTACTTTTCAGAGTACTTAAGAACGTGAGTGGATTATTGTCTGTATAAATAATCATAGGACCATCACCGCAAGTCACATAAATCTCAAAATGTTGAAGAGCCAAGATAAGTGCGAGAGTTTCCTTCTCAGTTGTCGAATAATTTAATTGATAGGAATTAAACTTTTTAGAAAAGTAACAAACTGGTTTGTCAACTCCATCGTGTTCTTGGAGCAAAACAGCACCAGCTCCAACTTGACTAGCATCTACCTGAATTTTGAACGGCCGATCCGTTATGGGAGCAACAAGAACTGGCTCAAGACATAACAGCAACTTGACATTCTTGAAAGCGGTCTGACAAACAGTAGACCACTGAAAACCAACAGTACTTTTCAACAAATTTGTAAGCGGAGCAACAACTGTTGAAAAATTTGAATAGCCAACCAACCCTAAGAAATGCATCAACTCCTTCTTAGTAGTCAGAGGCGGATAATCCAAAATTGCTTGTACCTTTGCATAAACTGGCCGCACTTCCCCCTGCCCCACTACACACCCCAAATAAGTAACAGTTGCACGAGCGAACTCACACTTCGGCAGATTGACTGTCAGGCACCCAGAGGAAAGGCGATCAAAAAAGGCACGAATACGCTGGACATGGTCATTCCAAGTGTCACTAAACACTACTACGTCGTCAAGATAGACCGCACAACCTTCCAGACCAGATGTCACCATGTTCATTAACCTTTGAAACGTTGCTGGTGCATTTCGCAGGCCAAAACTCATCACAGTGTATTCAAATAAACCAAATGGAGTAACGAAAGCGGAAATCTCTCTTGCACGGGCAGACAACCCAACTTGCCAATATCCCTTTAATAAATCAAATTTGCTCACAAATTTAGCAGACCCAATTTGGTCAATGCAATCTTCCGTTCGTGGTAATGGATACGAATCTGGTTTTGTCACTTTATTTACTTTTCGATAGTCCGTACAAAAACGTGGCGATTTGTCTGACTTATCCACCAGCAGACTTGGAGAGGCCCAACTGGAGGATGAGGGGACAGCTATCCCATTATCCAGCATATACTGGACCTCAGCCTCCATTACCTTATGTTTCTGAGGAGCACACCTATAGAACCGCTGTTTGATTGGAGTGCTCTCACCAATATCTATGTCATGCTCTATCAGGTGTGTTCTTGAAGGTGTATCTCTGAACAACTCTGGATAGGAGTCGAACACTTCTGTCAGTTCAGCACGTTGCTCCAGATTCAAGTGACTGAACAGCGACTGCAACTTACTTAAGGTCTCAGAGTTCTTAAGTCGACCACACAACATAGAATCATCAGGCCACTTCACATCTCTTGCTTGCCTCTACTGGTGGTTGGCTCTCACTGCAGTATTCTATCACTTCCTGTTCCGGAGCACAGCGGTGTTTTGCTGTATCTGTTAACTGTTTAATCTGCGCAGTTAGATTGATCGAGTTACCTAGATAACGATTTGTTTCACAGTGTAATCTTCACATGCCTTAACTAAAGCACTCCCTCTGCTGAATCACCTCTAAATTATTTACACATTATTCACTTTGTGTGTTTTTAGGAATCCGCTAGCTTAGCGCAGCTACTAGCTCTTAGCCGGTTTAGCATGGCGGCCTCTCCTGTCTCTCTCACACTTTTCTGCTCTGGGTGTGAAATGTTTAGTTATTCCTCGGCCTCCTTTAGCAATAATGGTACTTGTAATAAGTGTAGCTTATTCGTAGCTTTGGAGGCCAGGCTGGGTGAATTGGAGACTCGGCTCCGCACCGTGGAAAATTCTACAGCTAGCCAGGCCCCTGTAGTCGGTGCGGACCAAGGTAGCTTAGCCGCCATTAGTTTCCCTCTGGCAGATCCCGAGCAGCCGGGAAAGCAGGCCGACTGGGTGACTGTGAGGAGGAAGCGTAGCCCTAAACAGAAGCCCCGTGTACACCGCCAACCCGTTCACATTTCTAACCGTTTTTCCCCACTCGACAACACACCCGCTGAGGATCAAACTCTGGTTATTGGCGACTCTGTTTTGAGAAATGTGAAGTTAGCGACACCAGCAACCATAGTCAGTTGTCTTCCAGTGGCCAGAGCAGGCGACATTGAAGGAAATTTGAAACTGCTGGCTAAGGCTAAGCGTAAATTTGGTAAGATTGTAATTCACGTCGGCAGTAATGACACCCAGTTACGCCAATCAGAGGTCACTAAAATTAACATTGAATCGGTGTGTAACTTTGCAAAAACAATGTCGGACTCTGTAGTTTTCTCTGGGCCCCTTTCCAATCGGACCGGGACTTACATGTTTAGCCGCATGTTCTCCTTGAATTGCTGGCTGTCTGAGTGGTGTCCAAAAAATGAGGTGGGCTTCATAGATAATTGGCAAAGCTTCTGGGGAAAACCTGGTCTTGTTAGGAGAGACGGCATCCATCCCACTTTAGATGGAGCAGCTATCATTTCTAGAAATCTGGCCAATTTTCTTAAATCCTCCAAACCGTGACTATCCAGGGTTGGGACCAGGAAGCAGAGTTGTAGTCCTACACACCTCTCTGCAGCTTCTCTCCCCCTGCCATCCCCTCATTACCTCATCCCCGTAGAGACGGTGCCTGCTCCCAGACCACCAATAACCAGCAAAAATCTATTTAAACATAAAAATTCAAAAAGAAAAAATAATATAGCACCTTCAACTGCACCACAGACTAAAACAGTTAAATGTGGTCTATTAAACATTAGGTCTCTCTCTTCTAAGTCCCTGTTAGTAAATGATATAATAATTGATCAACATATTGATTTATTCTGCCTTACAGAAACCTGGTTACAGCAGGATGAATATGTTAGTTTAAATGAGTCAACACCCTCGAGTCACACTAACTGCCAGAATGCTCGTAGCATGGGCCGAGGCGGAGGATTAGCAGCAATCTTCCATTCCAGCTTATTAATTAATCAAAAACCCAGACAGAGCTTTAATTCATTTGAAAGCTTGACTCTTAGTCTTGTCCAAAACCAGTTTTATTTGTTATTATCTATCGTCCACCTGGTCGTTACTGTGAGTTTCTCTGTGAATTTTCAGACCTTTTCTCTGACTTAGTGCTTAGCTCAGATAAGATAATTATAGTGGGCGATTTTAACATCCACACAGATGCTGAGAATGACAGCCTCAACACTGCATTTAATCTATTATTAGACTCAATTGGCTTTGCTCAAAATGTAAATGAGTCCACCCACCACTTTAATCATATCTTAGATCTTGTTCTGACTTATGGTATGGAAATTGAAGACTTAACAGTATTCCCTGAAAACTCCCTTCTGTCTGATCATTTCTTAATAACATTTACATTTACTCTGATGGACTACCCAGCAGTGGGGAATAAGTTTCATTACACTAGAAGTCTTTCAGAAAGCGCTGTAACTAGGTTTAAGGATATGATTCCTTCTTTATGTTCTCTAATGCCATATACCAACACAGTGCAGAGTAGCTACCTAAACTCTGTAAGTGAGATAGAGTATCTCGTCAATAGTTTTACATCCTCATTGAAGACAACTTTGGATGCTGTAGCTCCTCTGAAAAAGAGAGCTTTAAATCAGAAGTGCCTGACTCCGTGGTATAACTCACAAACTTGCAGCTTAAAGCAGATAACCCATAAGTTGGAGAGGATATGGCATCTCACTAATTTAGATCTTCACTTAGCCTGGAAAAAGAGTCTGTTGCTCTATAAAAAAGCCCTCCGTAAAGCTAGGACATCTTACTACTCATCACTAATTGAAGAAAATAAGAACAACCCCAGGTTTCTTTTCAGCACTGTAGCCAGGCTGACAAAGAGTCAGAGCTCTATTGAGCCGAGTATTCCTTTAACTTTAACTAGTAATGACTTCATGACTTTCTTTGCTAATAAAATTTTAACTATTAGAGAAAAAATTACTCATAACCATCCCAAAGACGTATCGTTATCTTTGGCTACTTTCAGTGATGCCGTTATTTGGTTAGACTCTTTCTCTCAGATTGTTCTGTCTGAGTTATTTTCATTAGTTACTTCATCCAAACCATCAACATGTCTATTAGACCCCATTCCTACCAGGCTGCTCAAGGAAACCCTACCATTATTTAATGCTTCGATCTTAAATATGATCAATCTATCTTTATTAGTTGGCTATGTACCACAGGCTTTTAAGGTGGCAGTAATTAAACCATTACTTAAAAAGCCATCACTTGACCCAGCTATCTTAGCTAATTATAGGCCAATCTCCAACCTTCCTTTTCTCTCAAAAATTCTTGAAAGGGTAGTTATAAAACAGCTAACTGATCATCTGCAGAGGAATGGTCTATTTGAAGAGTTTCAGTCAGGTTTTAGAATTCATCATAGTACAGAAACAGCATTAGTGAAGGTTACAAATGATCTTCTTATGGCCTCAGACAGTGGACTCATCTCTGTGCTTGTTCTGTTAGACCTCAGTGCTGCTTTTGATACTGTTGACCATAAAATTTTATTACAGAGATTAGAGCATGCCATAGGTATTAAAGGCACTGCACTGTGGTGGTTTGAATCATATTTATCTAATAGATTACAATTTGTTCATGTAAATGGGGAATCTTCTTCACAGACTAAGGTTAATTATGGAGTTCCACAAGGTTCTGTGCTAGGACCAATTTTATTTACTTTATACATGCTTCCCATAGGCAGTATTATTAGACGGCATTGCTTAAATTTTCATTGTTACGCAGATGATACCCAGCTTTATCTATCCATGAAGCCAGAGGACACACACCAATTAGCTAAACTGCAGGATTGTCTTACAGACATAAAGACATGGATGACCTCTAATTTCCTGCTTTTAAACTCAGATAAAACTGAAGTTATTGTACTTGGCCCCACAAATCTTAGAAACATCGTGTCTAACCAGATCCTTACTCTGGATGGCATTACCCTGACCTCTAGTAATACTGTGAGAAATCTTGGAGTCATTTTTGATCAGGATATGTCATTCAAAGCGCATATTAAACAAATATGTAGGACTGCTTTTTTGCATTTATGCAATATCTCTAAAATTAGAAAGCTCTTGTCTCAGAGTGATGCTGAAAAACTAATTCATGCTTTTATTTCCTCTAGGCTGGACTATTGTAATTCATTATTATCAGGTTGTCCTAAAAGTTCCCTGAAAAGCCTTCAGTTAATTCAAAATGCTGCAGCTAGAGTACTAACGGGGACTAGAAGGAGAGAGCATATCTCACCCATATTGGCCTCTCTTCATTGGCTTCCTGTTAATTCTAGAATAGAATTTAAAATTCTTCTTCTTACTTATAAGGTTTTGAATAATCAGGTCCCATCTTATCTTAGGGACCTCATAGTACCATATCACCCCAATAGAGCGCTTCGCTCTCAGACTGCAGGCTTACTTGTGGTTCCTAGGGTTTGTAAGAGTAGAATGGGAGACAGAGCCTTCAGCTTTCAGGCTCCTCTCCTGTGGAACCAGCTCCCAATTCAGATCAGGGAGACAGACACCCTCTCTACTTTTAAGATTAGGCTTAAAACTTTCCTTTTTGCTAAAGCTTATAGTTAGGGCTGGATCAGGTGACCCTGAACCATCCCTTAGTTATGCTGCTATAGACTTAGACTGCTGGGGGGTTCCCATGATGCGCTGAGTGTTTCTTTCTCTTTTTGCTCTGTATGCACCACTCTGCATTTAATCATTAGTGATTGATCTCTGCTCCCCTCCACAGCATGTCTTTTTCCTGGTTCTCTCCCTCAGCCCCAAGCAGTCCCAGCAGAAGACTGCCCCTCCCTGAGCCTGGTTCTGCTGGAGGTTTCTTCCTGTTAAAAGGGAGTTTTTGCTTCCCACTGTCTCCAAGTGCTTGCTCACAGGGGGTCGTTTTGACCGTTGGGGTTTTTTTACATAATTATTGTATGGCCTTGCCTTACAATATGAGGCGCCTTGGGGCAGCTGTTTGTTGTGATTTGGCGCTATATAAATAAAATTGATTGATTGATTGATCCACCTCCTCCTGAGCAGGAGCCTGCTGACCTGAGGAAAAGGAGTGGACAGTGAGAGCTGCAGAAGCAACACTACTCTGCGGAACCCCATCACCACGAGAATAGTATGGCTTAAGTAGATTAAAATGACATAATCGTGATGCCTTTCTGCGATTAGGTGTAGCGATCATGTAATTATCCAAATCCCTGCTCTCAACAACATAAAGGCCAGAAAACCTAGCCTGGAACGATGAATTAGTTAAAGGGGTCAAGGCCAAGACCAGATCCCCTGGGCTGAACTCTCAACGTTCAGTTTTCCGATCAAATACTTTCTTCATTTTTCCCTGTGCACCCTTCAAGTTTTCCTGTGCTTTTTCTACAGCCACATACAAACGATGGCAAAAACCATTGACATAGTCAATCACATTTTTAGGGGGATCAGAGTCCACCACCAAACCATCCTTCAGTATGGCCATTGGACCCCGCACTGCATGTCCAAACACCAAATAATTTGGACTAAATAATTTGGACTAAATCCAGTGCTCTCTTGCACCACCTCCCGAGCTGACAACATAAGCCATGGCAACCCTTCCTCCCAGTCACCCCTCAATTCTGTACAGTAAGCTCTTAACAAGGACTTCAAAGTCTGGTGAAACCTCTCTAGCGCCCCCTGGCTATGCGCATGATAGGCGGACGCAACATTGTGTTTTATCCTCAACTGTTTCAAAACTTGGGCAAAGACACGAGACATAAAATTTGAGCCCTGGTCAGACTGTACAACACGTGGGATGCCAAAAATTGACATAAAATTAGACAAAGCTTTAATGACTGACCGAGCTGTAATTTTACGTAATGGATATGCGGCAGGATACCGTGTTGCTTGGCACATCACTGTTAACAGATAGGAGGAGCCAGATTTTGAGGGAGGAAGCGGACCCACACAATCTATGATAATGTGCTCAAAAGGCCTGCTTATGGCTGGAATAGGACACAGGGGTGCAGGCTTAAGTATCTGGTTTGGCTTTGCAGTTAACTGACAAACGTGACAAGTTTTAATGTACTTTGACACATCACGTTTTAACCTAGGCCAGAAAAAATAACGCAGCACTCTATCACACGTTTTCTTCACACCTAAGTGACCAGAGTCCTCATGGGCAACTCTGAGCACATCATCACGAAACATCTCAGGAACAACAATCTGAAAAATGGGCTCAGTAACGAAGTCACCATGACATAGGACCCACTTGCGCACCAACAGACCCTCCTGCATGAAGTACCCATGAGCAGCACTCCGTACCTTGTCACCTGGAAGAACATTTTCAAACAAAACTGAAAGAGTTGGATCAGACTTTTGATGCTGACTCCATTCCTTCACAGAGACAGATGCGGGGAGATCAGGCAACAAGACTGAGCTCTCAAGCACATCCGACTCAGACGCACGGAATTGAGCGCGCATCACGACACAAGCCGGAAACACCTCTGGACACTGCTCTTCAAGCAGAGATGATGAGCGTGGCTCAGGGGTCACCACAGGCAAAGGAGACCTCGGCCACACCGCACTACCAACCAAATCATTGCCTAAAATCAATGAAACCCCAGGAAGCGGCAGAGCAGGGCGCACGCCTACAATCACCAGACCATTAATAAACCCACATTCTAACATAATTGTGTGCCTCGGCACGGAGACCACACCCAGCTCCATCCCATGCATAAGGACAGAGTCACCCGTTTCTGTAGCAGAGGAGAATGGAAGCACAGAAGCCACTATAAATGAATGTTTAGCCCCTGTGTCACGCAGCATCTTAATATGAACACGCTGCTCGCTCCCCACAATGGACACATACGCATCATGGATAAAAGGAGCAAAAGCTTTATCGAACTTTTCCCTGGACTTATTATTTGAAGCTGACAGAGCAGGAGCTGAAGGTACGTACATTTTACGCCTGCTTTTAGACTTGAGCACAGGACACTGAGACTTCCAGTGGCCTGTTGCCTGACAGTAATTAGACCTGCTAGAGTGCCCTCTGAATGAAGCCGAGCGACCCTGCGCAAAGGTCTGCGAGTAGGAGCAACTTTCACTGACTATAGGCTTGGTCCTAGATGGAAAAATTTCACCCATAGCCCCCTTGTGAGTAAGGACAAAGTCATCTGCCAGCTCAGCTGTCTTCAGAGCGGTGCTAGGTTTCTGTTCAGTAACATAAGTAGCTACATGCTGAGGAATACAGTTCTTAAACTGCTCCAAGATCATCAACTCTGACAAACCCTCAAAAGTGTCAGTATTCAAAGCAGAACACCAATGATTAAATTGACAGGTTAAATCTTTAACGAATTCCATGTGAGTTTGACATTCATTTTTCTCAAAATTCCTGAATTTCTGATGATATGCTTCTGGGACTAATTCGTAGGATTTTAGAACCGCAGCCTTTATTTTGACATAATCCAGACAGTGCAGCGCTCAATGCAGAATAAGCCTCCTGGGCATGACCAGTAAACACAGACTGCAACAACAAAGCTCTATCACAATCCCCCCCAATTTTTAACATCTGCAATGCGCTCAAACAGAACGAAAAAAGTATCTGGATCTTTTTCATTAAACTTTGGCATTAGGTGCAGACTAGCACCCACGTCAAACGCGTTAGGAGCAGGCCTACAAACAGCAGAGGAAAATGATTCTTCACTCACCTCCCCTATAACCTTACCATCCCGAATCAAATTCAATTTATAGTGTTCCAATTCCAATCTCATTTTTTCAGTCTCTTGTCTGACACGTTCCAATTGAACCTCTTTTTCAGCTTCAGTTCTCAGTCTCATTTGTTCCAATTGAAGTTCAGCATCTTTTCTGCTTTTCTCTTGTTCAATATGCAGCAACATTAATTCCTTACGCTGCTCAAAACTGAGTCCATCAAACGAAACAAACAACTCGGGTTTAGAATTGACATAAAAACCTGACTGTTGCTCTCTCCCTCTCAGGATGCCTTTATTAAAGAGCGCAGCAGTGATTATATCTCTAACATCATCTTTGTGTGTATTATTTCCCACTGTAATGCCATAGTGTTTAGCTATCTGCAATAAATGTTTCTTTTGACAGTTTTCCAAAAAACTTTCAGGAGTGGAAAAAAAATGCGAAACAGAAACCATGGTTACAAAAAAAAGTAATGTGAACCGAACTGAATGCAAACTGTCAATCTCACATAACCGAGGCTGAGGGGCAGCGCGTCCCTCGGAGTCCCCTGCCCTGAACTACTTAACCCAAATCTACCTGCTTAACCTAGTCTTCTTGCGGTCTCATATGGTGGGTATTTATGCGCTAAAACCCGATGGGTCTGAGCAGCGACCAGCAAGCTGACAACCCCCAGAACACCACGGACGCGCTCCCAAGCCGAAGCTTGTAGCCACGTTCACCGCTGCCCTCACAAAACAAAAGCAGGCAAATCTCCTTATGAGAAAAGCCACTAAAGCCTAACGAAGGACTCCAAAACACCATGCAGCACGAGACAGCACTTACCTTTACCTCGGATCAAAAAAAAAAAAACAAACAAAACAAACGAATGCGCAATCAGCAGGTGCGCACCAGATTCTAATCATGTAATCAGCACGCGGCAAAGCCCCAACACAAAAAACAGGCCTAAAAACAAACTTTAACCAAATAAAAAAAACTAAACTAAACTAAACGCGCTGACTACAAAAATTAAATTTAAAGGACGAGCCCCCACTCTTGTCATGTGCCCATGGCTCAGAGGACAGTGACAAGGAGGAGACACAAACGAGAGGAATAGAAAAACAGAAGTATTTATTTACAATAGTTTAAGTCAATAAATTAAAAGGTGCAAAAATGTGCCGCTGTGCAAAAAGGCTCTCTGTTACTGGTCAGTGCAGCGAGACATCCTAGAAAGAGAGAGGGAGAGAACCAAATGAATTAGTTGGGCCCACTTAAATAAGAGACAGGGACACCGGGCCCAGGTGCCCCTGATTATGGGCCCGCCCCGCTACAGGATGGCAGGGCCGTCACAGTGGACATGATCAGAGCTGCTTCTCATTCATGTCATTTCATGACTGTATATCTGTGACCATAAGTCATCTACAGAGGAATAGACAGATCATATTTGTATTGCCTGCTTGATAAATATGGCGTTTTATATGGTGTGTGATTTTATTTTTTTTTATGTAATACTTCCATGTCCTTCCTGATATGAGGCAGGGTCCTGCAGCTTTCAAAGGAAGGCTCCATAGCTTAGTGGTAAAGTTTCTGACTGGCAATCAGAGCTTTTGGAAGGTGCGGGCTCAAGTCCCATGGGTGGGATGTTTTTTTTTTTTTATTCCACATAAGCGGCAGGATATGGTGCACCTTGCACTGTGTTCCTGTTCAAAAGACACCGTCGCATGCATGAAGTCTCGTCCCGGGATTATGGCCCTCGGCGCAATGTTTCATGGTGCACTAATTTGAACTGTTTCACACTGTTTCACCGTATTCGACCAAACTTCACAGGATGTGTGAAGGTACCCTTATACATCCACAATCCCATGAACACTCATGCACTCTACAGCAGAACACATTTTTTTTCAGATATTAACAGATACATTTTGGCTTTATAGCTTGTTATAAACACAGACATTAGCACATACAGTGCATCTGGAAAGTATTCACAGCACTTCACTTTTTACATTTTGTTATGTTACAGTCTTATTCTAAAATGGATGACATTCATTTTTTTTTCTTCAAAATTCTACAAACAATACCCCATAATGACAGTGTGAAAAAGGTTTATTGAGATTTTTGCAAATTCATTAAAAATAAAAAACAAACAAACAAGAAATTACATGTGCATAGGAATTCACGACCTTTAAAACAAAATTCTGTGGTGTGATGATGAGAAAAAACATTGACGTCTGATGAGACAAAGATTGAGGTCTTTGGTGTAAATGCCAGGAGCCATGTTTGGAGTAAACCAGGCACCACTCCTACAGTGAAGGATGGTGGCAGCATCATGCTGCGGGGATGTTTTTCAGCAACAGGAACTGGGAGACTAGTCATGATTGAGAGAAAGATGAATGCAGCAATGTACAGAGACATCCTGGATGAAAACCTGATCCAGAGCACTGATATCGGCCTATAGTTTTTCAATACACTGGGGTCAAGATTAGATTTCTTAAGTAATGGTTTAATCACTACAGATTTTAAACATTTAAGAACAGATCCAGAGGGTTGATAGTTCATCTTTCAGTTGGACAATGACCCTAAGCACAGGACTGGTTTCAGGACAACTATGTGAATGTGCCCAGTTTCCCAGCCAGCGCCAAGACCTAAATCTGACTGAACATCTCTGGAGAGATCAGAAAATGGCTGTGCAGTGATGCTCCTCATCCTACCTAATGGAGCTTGAGAGGTGCTGCAAAGTGGAATGGGCAAAACTGCCCAAAGATATGTGTGCCAAGCTTGTGGCATCATATTCAAGAAGACCTAAGGCTGTAATTGCTGCCAAAAGTGCATCAACAGAGTATTGAGCAAATGGTGCGACTACTTATGTACATGTGATTTCTTATTCTGATAGGCAGTCTCTATAGCTGGAATTGATTCCACAGTTACTGGACTGTGGGTGCCCACTGCTATGAGTTCCTTGCTCCTTGTGGTTGGATTGTGTCTAACTGTAAGTAGGATGGGTTAAAAGCAGAGGACAAATTTCATTGTATGTATGTACAGATGTACAATGACAATATAGGCTCCATTCATTCTATTTATTCATTTACATTTGCAAAAACAAAAAAGAAAAATGTCTGTCATGTTATCATTATGGGGTGTTGTGAATAGAATTTAGAGTGAAAAAAATGACTCCATTTTGGAATAAGGCTGTAACATAACAAAATGTGGAAAAAGTGAAGTACTGTGAATACTGTATGTGCGCACTAACACTTGTGAGAGACATTCACTGCCACATGCAATCAGCAGAGATGCGGTGACAACTGTGTGAGACACTATTATCTCCTGTTGGGGACAATCAGACCCATTTAAATTGTATTTGGAATGTCAATCATGCCAAAAAATCTGTAATGACAGACCAGCCTCAGAAGAGACTACAGACGGGAGAAAAAGCAAACCCAAACCGGAACTCAAAGTTTTATTCTTTTGAAAGGTTACAAGAAACACCACAATCTCAACAGGAATGGAAAACAATAAACCAGGAAAACACAGTCAATATATGCAATGTGTAATGAGTCAAATGGGCAGGCGTGAGCAGTGACAGCAGATAATGAGGACACAAGTAAGAGTGTGTGAAGTATGCAATATGCTGCAGAATTGCAGATGATATGAAGTGTGTCAAAAATAAATGTCAGTGCACACATTTGAAATTTGTTTTTGAAAAAAAGCAGCATGATTTGTAATATATGTTTTCAGCATCTAACAAGCATTATGGATAGGCCAGCTTAACATGAAGATTATAGATAGATAAACTTTATTGATCTCACAGAGGAGAAATTCACGTTACGTCAGCTCTTAAGACAACACACAAGGTGGGTGCAAGTAGAGCATGTTCATCAAACAGCGTGTGCAAGGATAAGCAATAATACGAGGTCTATTAGAAAAGTATCCGACCTTATTATTTTTTTCAAAAACCATATGGATTTGAATCACGTGTGATTACATCAGACATGCTTGAACCCTCGTGGGCATGCGAGAGTTTTTTCACGCCTGTTGGTTACGTCATTCACCTGTGGGTAGTCTTTGAGTGAGGAGTGGCCCACCCTCCCATCGATTTTTCATTGTTTAGGAATGGCTCAGAGACTGCTGCTTTGTTTGATAAAAATTTTTTCAAAAGCTGTAAGGCACAACTGAGTGGACACCATTCGATAAATTCAGCTGGTTTTCGGTAAAAATTTTAACGGCTGATGAGAGATTTTGGTCTGGTAGTGTCGCTTTAAGGACGGCCCACGGTGCCTGACGGCGATCTGCGCTTCGAGGTGGCAGCGTCTCGCCGTTTCAAGTTGAAAACTTCCACATTTCAGGCTCTGTTGACCCAGGAAGTCGTCAGAGAACAGAGAACTTTCAGAAGAAGTCGGCATGAGGAGTTTATTTGGACATTCCATTGTTAACAGACATTTTGTAATGAAAGAACGTGCAGGCAGAGTCGCATGTCGGGCCGGACCCGACCGCGGGGGGTCGCGACAGGAAAAACACCTCCGTTGGAAACCTTAACGGGCAAGTTGAAACATGCCCAAGCTGTTAAACAATTTCTCAGTTATTCACTTGTTGAAAGCCATCAAAAGCCGCCTGAATTTTACAAATGGTTTTCAACACGGAGGTGTTTTTCCTGTCGCGGCGCACACAGATTCGCCGAGTCGTCACGGAAACGACTCAGCTCCACTACAGTCCGGTGCAGAGGGTGAGAGGAGTTGTTCATGATGGATTTGAGCTTGGTTAACACCCTCCTCTCTGCCACCTCCTCCAGAGAGTCCAGAGGACAGCCCACGACAGAGTGGACTGGACTTCCTGACCAGCTTGTTCATTCATTATCTTTCTCACTCTGTGCTGCCCGGGGCCCAACAGACAACAGCATAGAGGAGAGCTGAGGCTACAACAGAGTCATAGAAGGTCTTAAGCAGAGGCCTCCTCACTCCAAAGGATCTCAGTCTCCTCAGGAGGTGGAGGCGACTCTGACCTTTTTTGTACAGGGCGTCGGTGTTGTGAGTCCAGTCCAGTTTGCTGTTGAGGTGAACACCCAGGTATTTGAGACTGTCCACAGTCTTTATGTCCTCCCCCTTGATGTTCACCATTGGATGAGGTGGTGGTTTCCTCTTGAAGTCGATCACCATCTCCTTCGTCTTCCTGGTGTTGAGACACAAGTGGTTGCGCTCACACCAGTCTACGAAGTCTGTGATGACCGACCGGTACTCCAGCTCGTTCCCCTCAGACACGTAACCCAAAAGTCATCAGAGAACTTCTGGAGGTGGCAGCTGTCCGTGTTGTAGGTGAAGTCCGAGGTGTAGAGGGTGAAGAGGAAAGGCGAGAGGACGGTGCCCTGGGGGGCCCCCGTGCTGCACCTTACCACCTCAGACTGGCAGCCGCACAGCCGCACGTACTGCGGGCGGTCAGTGAGGTAGTGAGGTAGTCCAGGCAGCGAGGTGTCCATCCACACCTGCGTCCTCCAGTTACCCCCTCAGCAGTGCCGGTCTGATAGTGTTAAAAGTGCTGGAGAAATCAAAGAACATGACTCTCACAGCGCTCCCTCCGGTCTCCAGGTGGGTGGTCAGGTCTCAGGTATGATCAGTTTTATTGAACTGAGCATACAAATGAAAAAATGTAGAAAGTTTTGACTCTTGCCACTGTTAATGGGAAATAAGAGGCATTGACCAAGAGGGAATGTATTCTGTGGTTTTGATTTTTAATGATCGAGGCATGACAATTCTGAATGTCATCTTCAAATTTAATTGAAGTTGTTAAAGATTCAAATAATGTTTCTGAAAAACAAGTTTAAGGGGCACAAGTTCAAGGAGTAAAAAAAAAAAAAAAATCCATATATTGCTAGAAACAAACACAAAACACGATTTCGATCTATTTTCAGTTTATTTCATTTATAACAGGGAACTTCCATATTTATTATAAAATATAATTTTCTTACATAATTGTAAAATTGATTGATGTGGCACTTTCAGTTAGAGAATTTCAAAATGTTTTTCACAGTACAAAACATCAAAAATCCAGCAGTGAAAAGAAAATTCTTTGATTTTGTGCTTCTTGGTAAAAGTAAGTTTGCCGTAAGATCGCGGAAAACATTAAGCAATTATGATTGTCTAAAATTGCTCACACCCTCTGTATATCATGGGAAGAAGAAAAACAGCTGACACTGCTGATATGATGATTTGAAATATGAAATTTAGTATCTCAATGAATAAAATATCTTAGGTTGATGACTTTGGTGTATAGTGCAGCAGATAACTGAAACAATCATGCAAATGGTGATACAAGCACCAAAGTTGGTACAAATACTCCTTAGACATTACTCGTTTGAAAAAAAAAAAACAACTGGCCACTTGAGTTTCAATAGGTGGCCAGGTAGGGGTCAATTGAAGAATTACACAGGGGTCAAAATTAAAAATGCTCAAATCATTTTGAAAACTATACCACATTATTTGTCTGATCATAAAGATTCCAAAAAGGTATAGTTTGGACTATCTATGCCAGAATGATCAGGAGTTATGGGGTAAAAACAGCAAAAATGGTGACAAAGGTCAGTTTCAGTTTGTACAGGGGTCAAAAGTTAAAGTTGCTACAATTTTGGTAAAAAAAAAATGTTGCAAATTATTGGTTGAGCTAATAGGATTAATAAATGGAATAGTTTTGATTGTGTTGAATGTTTTGTCTCCAAAGTAAAGGTCAAACAAGGTCAACGTCCATTGGATTCTATGACATGTGACATAAGTTACCCTGTAACATGATAACAAAGCATGATACATGGTCCAAACTATTCCTTTTTAAAACCCTGATAACTCAACTAATAATTTGCATCATTTTTTACCAAAATTGGAGCAACTTTAACTTTTGACTCCTGCACAAACTGACACTGACCGCTGTCACCATTTTTGCTGTTTTTACCCCATAACTCCTGATCATTCCGTCATAGATAGTCCAAACTATACCTTTTTGGAATCTTTACGATAAGACAAATAATGTGGTGTAGTTTTCAAAATGATTTGAGCATTTTTAATTTTGACCCCTGTGTAATTCTTCAATTGACCCCTACCTGGCCGCCTATTGAAAATTCAAGTGGCCAGTTGTTTTTTTCAAAAGAGTAATGTCTAAGGAGTATTTGTGCCAACTTTGGTGCTTGTATCACCATTTGCACGATTTTGCTCTAAATATTCTCTTAGCTGCTGCACTAGTACATTTGCATGTACATATATCTGATTTTATTTGCATTCCTGTGATCCATGGAATTAATTATCTGGAACACAACCAATCAGGAATGTAGGGAAGCAGGAATGAATATGAATTAAGGATGGACATCCATGGCAAAATTATTAGATGAACTGCGAAACTTTATATGTGTATAATTATTTTATGTCAAACTTGACTTACTGTTGAGGTTTTGTACTTATTATTAAAATACAACAAATGCTTTAATGACCATGTTTTCTATGTTTTGCATAGTATTCCCTTGACAGAACTTTTTTAAATTTCTTTCAGACATTATGTTTTACATTTGACACCGGGGCACATCTTTGCCCCACAGATAGTGAACACATTCTGCAGACTGTACAAAGAGGATTTCTGAGGAAAGGGAAACTTTGTACAGTGACTGAGAGCAGCTGACTATCTCCCCTGCCCACAATCTCAGAGCAAAAAAAATTGTAGCTGATAAATGAGCCAAAAGTCAGAAGAATCTAAAGCTAGATAGCTTCCATTCTGCAGCCAACCAAAGAGAGAAGTGTCAGCTTTTTCTTTTTTCCTGGCACTGAGTAATTTAGACTGCCATATTGGAGAAAACTGATGAGCACGTTGGAGATTAATGTGCTTTTCCTTACACATTAAATACAGACTTTGTAACATGCTCTTGGGACTCCTTTGAAAACTTTATCGCATGTTGAAGAAGAAGAAAAGAAAAGAAAAAAACTCTTGATAGTCATGCACAGTTGTGGTACTAAGTGGAAATTTTGGACAATGCCCACATCCATCCATTTCTTTCACCTATGGTATGTAATATGTAATATGAATGCATAATTTCACTTTTTTAGAGGTCAGGTCAGGCAGTTCTGGAAGAATCCATGTTGCCACATCCACCCCATTATAGAAACATCTTTGGCACTGGATGGCAACCACCCAGGTATACAGCCAGTCCATCACCATTTGTAGAAAGTAACCATCCATTTGTCACAGCCAGGTGAAAAGTAGGTGGCTCCTTGGCCCTCTTCCATTACTGGGTTGCCTAACACTGATGCATCTGCATGCTGAATCAGGATCAGACAAATGTGCAATAAAGTCAGAATGTAATAGCTGATGTAGCCTCACAATGTAACTGATACAACTCATTGTTTCCACTTGTATGACACAAAGTAATTCCAGTGGTTCCAAGAATGCTTTGAAGGCACCTAGTACCAAAGACAGCTTATCACCACCTTAGGTTACTGGTTAGCATCCACATTTTACAGCTTTATCTTAAGACAAGAAGAACCAGGACTCAAAAGACTTGGATCTTCAGACTCCTGCAACAATACTGGCATTGCCGAAGTCCTCTGTCCTGTGATGTTATATTCATAAACTCTTCCCAGGCATCTTTTCATCTCAATAGTTGAGGGTCCAAAGATAACAAGGTTACTACCAAGATAGGTGAATGTTGCAAAAAGTTCAACTCTTTCACTGTACACTGCATAGGTGTCAAACTGATTCCAGAAAGGGCCAAGAAGGTGCATGTGTTTTCAGGGGATTTCACTGATTAACTGATTAACAGTACTTTGAGTAGATGGGATGAAATCACCTGGTGTAATGCGTAGTCAGAAATAATATTTCATAGTTAATGTGACAAATATAAAAACTTCCTGTTCATTTAATACAGCAATAAAATAACAGTGGCCTGTATTTTATTTTATTTTATTTCATTTTTATTCCTTGGTATGTAAGTTAATGCTATAAATCTTAAGAAATATGGCCAGCTGGGCCATTTTGTTTCTGATATACAAAATTATATCATGCCATTGTAAGGATATAGCTCCAGTAAATTTCTTAATACCCCTGTTCCACAGGATACTGTTCTATTACGATCCCACACAATCCAGATAAAAAAAGTGCGAAACAGATAGAAAATCCAGATAGAAAAGTGCGAAACAGAATGAAATGGCTTACTCCAGTATGTCCCCTATCAGGCTGACTTATAAAGTGCAGACCTGGCAACTGGTTGGTTTATGAAGTGCATACCAAGCAAACCGATCCAAACAAAGTAAAGATGCACTCGGATTTACTTTTGAATATAAAATACTGCTTTTTCTTTCATTTTTCACCTGGATGGAGCAGTCAAACAAGTATCAAGCAGTATTCAGTAGGACTACCCTGTTAAAGATGTTTGAACATGATTGAAGCTGTTAATATGATGAACACCCACAACTTACTGCATCATGATGCAGATTTGGCAAATCAGGATTACATTTTGGGATTGCTCGGAAATTTCACCCTGATTTCAAAAGTGGTGCTGGTTCAAGATTGACAAAAATTTAATTTTAATTTAATATGAGAAGGGGGAAGGAATGGTTCTCTGTGAAACAGGGGTATATATATATATATATCCCCCTCTAGCTGCCACCTTATCGTGGTGGGGGAGTTTGCGTACGTGGATGATCCTAGGAGCTATGTTGTTGGGGCCTTTGTGCCCTTGTAGGGTCTCCCAAGGCAAACAGGTCCTAGGTGACGGGTCACACTAAGGGCAGTTCAGAACCTCCATGACCAGTAAAAAATCAAGGACCGAGACGTCGCCCGGTATGGCAGAGCCGGAGCCCCACACTGGAGCCAAGCCTGGGGTTGGGGCTCACGCGAGCACCTGGTGGTCGGGCCTTAGCCCATGGGGCCCGGCCGGGCTCAGCCCGAAAGAGCGACGTGGGCCCGCCTTCCTGTGGGTTTACCACCTGCAGAGAGGGCCATGGGGGTCGGGTGCAGAGAGGATTGGGTGGCGGTTGAGGGCCACCCCCCATATATATATATATATATATATATATATATATATATATATATATATATAGTAAGTCCCTTCGGCTGCTTCCTTGTTTGCACTCGGGGTCGCCACATCAAATCTATGGTGGATCTGCATGTTAAATTGCCGGATGCCCTTCCTGACGCAACTCCACATTACACGGAGAAATGTGGCAGGGGTGGGATTTGAACCCGGAGCCTTCTGCACTGAAACCAAGCGCATTAACCACTTGGCCAATATATATATATATATATATATATATATATATATATATATATATATATATATATATATATATATATATATATATATATATATATATGATCATTTTTGAGGATAAATGGAGCTCTACTGTTTATGTATTCCATTTTGGTTTAGTTTTTTTATATTTTTGAAATGTCAATTTCTGTAATACATTGCAACTGCCAAAAATGAGTAGAGCACTCAGATGTGTAATTGGTAACAATGGTTTAATATCACTAAGGTTGTAAAAAAGTGACCTTTTTCATTAATTAAGTAAGGTAGAAAGAATAAAAGGGCGGTTGCTGTGCAACTGAGATTCTGTGAGCAGATTGAAGTAATAACGCAGGTGAAACTGGGGCAAGGGCATAGAATTTATGAAGGGCCAGTGCTGAGGGGAGATACTAGGAGAAAGAAAAAAAAAATTAAATTTGGGAAAAAAAACAACAACAAAAAAACTAATAATCATAATGCTATATGTGGCAAAGCTGTCATTTTCTGCCATCATGAGAATGACTGATATGAGCCTATTGCCAAATGCATTCAGGTCATACATTAAACATTCAATAACATTCATTCAATATTTCTACATTATTTAAATATTGCTTTATTGAGTATACAGTGACCAGAAATAATCTAAAGTGCATTCAATATTAAAGGTTTTTTCAGTTAAATTTAACATTTATTTAACCAGAAACACCGTACTGACATTAAAATATGTATTTTGGGAGATCTGCAAGGTCAACACAGGCTGCAAAAATATCACAGACAAAGCAGCATTAAACACAAATGACAAATACATATGCCTGGATGGTCTTCATAGTCTTCAGCTCCACCATCAATACAATAATCCCCTATAAACTGGTTCACAAACTGTAGGATCTTGGACTTACCACTTCACTCTGCATATGGATTATGGACTTTCTTACCTGTAGGCCGCAGAACGTCAGGATAGAAAGACATACATCCACCACCATCATGCTGAACACTGGGGTGCCACAGGGCTGTGTGCTCAGCCTGGCCCTGTTCTCCCTCTTTACTCAGGACTGCACCACCATCCACTCTTCTAACACTATGGTGAAGTTTGCTGATGACAGCACTATAGTTGGACTTATTATTCAGCTTGGGACTCCGACGAGGGCAGTCGCATCTCCTCCACTCTCCCTCATCTCTGTTCTCTGCTTTTAACCTTCAAGTCCCTACTTCACCAGACTGTGAATTCCTCAAATTATATTGGATTCTGGATCTATTGGACTATTATTGGATTAACCATGGAAATGATCAGCTGGTCTCTGAACGCTATTGACACCATTTTTTCTACAAGAAGGTCAGGACCGGGAGATCCTACCTGCCCAGATGGAACGTATCCTGTTGGCTATGTTCTCGACTCCTGGAGTTCCTGGCATGTGGCATGCTAGTGCCTTTCTCCGTTGAGGACGTTGAGGATTTATTCATTTTGTGTCTTATGGTAGCAGGGCTGGTACTTTTTGGCTTATGTGCTGCCCTGATCTACCGGAAAATTGGCAAGACGGTGGCATCAAGAACCATGGCCCCTCGCTTGTCTGTCATGATTAACGAGGTTGGCAAGGCAGTGCATTGCGATGACTGTGATGACTCTTGAACTCAGATGCAAATTGGATGACATCTTGGAGCAGATGCGTGCCTGGCCATTTAAGATGAAGATTTCAGAGGCCAGTGAATATTCTTAATTCATAATTGGAAATATTCTTAATTCATAATTGGGATTTGGTTGTGCAAGTGGAACTGTTAAAAAGTGTTTTTCACTGCTCAAACCATAACATTACAGGCTTATCAAGCCTGAAGGTCAAATTGCCCGACTGTTTTTCCTTAAGAGGGATTTTTTTTCGGCCTGGAGTGTAAACGTAATGTCTCCACTGTGAGATCAATTAAGTATATCTAATCTAATCTAATTAGTGACAATGAGGAGGCTCTCTACAAGGAGGAGGTACAACATCTACATCTAACCTAGTGATATTCAGAGAAAAACCTTCTGCTTCTGAACACCACCAAAACCAAGGAGGTCATTGTGGACTTCAGGAGGACCAGGAAGCCAACCCCCGACCACTTCACATAAACAGTGAGATGGTGAAGGTGGTGGACAACATCAAATTCCTGGGACTCCACATCACCAAGGACCTCTCTTGGTCATTCAACACCTCCCACCTGATGAAGAAGGCACAGCAAAGGCTCTTCTTCCTCAGGAAGCTGAAGCGGGCTGGTCTTTCCCCTGAGCTCCTGGTCTTCATCTACAGGAGCACTGTGGAGAACATCCTCTGTCAGGGCATGACTGTATGGTATGCTAGCTGCACAGCAGAAAACAGAAAAGACTTGGCTCAAGTCGTGAGGATAGCCCAGAGGATTGTTGGAGCTGTGCTTCCTGTCCTGGATGCTGTGTATGCTGGACAACTGCAAAGGAGAGCCACCAGGATCTCCACTGACCAAACACACACCAGACACCATCTGTTTGCCCTGCTCCCATCAGGGAAATGATTCCGTGACATAAAAACCCAGACTAGCAGATTGAGGAACAGCATTTTCCCCAGAGCTGTAGCCTCCATCGCCCCTCCTCTCCCCCACCCCCCACCCAAATTCACCAGCTTCACCTACAGCAGTGCTTCTCAATAAGCGAAGTGCTCAACGCATCTGCGCATGCATGGGTCAAACGGGGGCAAAAATCCCAGCTGCCACACTCACACCGCTCCCATTGAATTTCATATACAGTAGCATTAGCGGACTGTGAAAGTTAAGGCTTACAGGGATTGGTTCAAAGGCTTTAAGCCTTAAGCGACGCATACAATAATGACAGGGGCGCATTATGCTGTTTTCAAATGCTCAAACAGAATTTCTAGGCTTGAAAGTTGGCTGAAAATACACGATTGCAAAGCTCCGCCGAGTCCACACAAAGACGGAAAGAAGAAGAAATGTGGTCGTAAACCTCCGTTCATTTTACACAATGTCGCCACATAAAAGAAAGATCCAGACGGACATAAAAGATGGAATAAAATTGTAAGTTTCTTGCACACATTTATTTTGTCAGTATCCTGAAACTGTGCCGCCGTTTTCGTGCATCGGCTTATGACTGTAATGTCGCGCCATGAATGGCATGGCGCGTAATATTGTAAAATTGACATGTTCTATAAACAAACTGCATGCATGCACATATCATTGTATGTCTGTCAACTTATCAAAACAAACGTGACACCAAAGAGGCTATATGTGAGACCCACCTTCATTGTCGTCATTATGAAGCCAGCAGAGTCGCGATTTCTCATCCCTGCTTAGCAAATATTCTGCAATATCCACAGTTTCAGTCTCTGGACTTCGTCTAACCATCCGTCAGTTGCCTTCAAGGGGTCAGAAATTTGTTTGTCTCCAACTATCAACAAGGACTGGTCATTTTTGACAGTGGCTCTCTCTTCGGCACTAACGGTAGTTTCTGTAACAATGCAGCACACGCAAGCACAGCCAGCTCTTCTTTCCGCTTCCGTCCACTGCCGTACGTAGACCTGGTTGTAGCAGCCAATCCGCGGACCTTACAAAAACACTTGAAATCATCAACTTTCCAGCGGTTGAAATAATCCAAATCACAGCACTCTTCACTGCTTTCTGTCGCCATAGCTTGTGGGTTGGTAGTCGAACAATTTAGCCTACCCATAATGCACCACGCAGCCTGAGATGCGCACTTCGCTTATTATTTTCTGTTACAACCACCCCCTACGAAAAAGAAAACATTTCATGCCCCCCACTCTCCGCCATGACTATAAATAGTATCATTTGTCCATAAAATTGGTATAAGTACACCTCTGTGTAACATTGTATCCTTATTAACATTAAAGAAAACAAAAAAAGAAAGAACTTTAGATCAACTTACAGCAAAGAATAACTTTATGAACATTGTTTTTTTAGCCTGTAACAGAAAAAAAAATGCATCACTTTGCTTGAAATAAAAACAAATCCTTAAACTGTAAACATTTTTTGACCGACTGCCATTTGATACTGAAAAACTAAATGAAATAAAATCAATAAATAATATTAAATTCAAACTGATCAGAACACTTACTCAGGAGCACAATATATAAAGCACTTTAGCAGACAAAATAAAAATGAATAAAACAATTTGTGCTGATTTTTATGATTTTTTTTTGTGATTTTTATTTATTTTTTATTAGTGTTTATTTTTGCAGCACTTCATGATCCACCGTGACAGAGACCATGTCTGCTACTGCTCAGCTCCTCTGCTATGGTGCTATGATGTGAACGGTGCTCACTGGTTTACTGAAGCAGCATTCACAAAGCGGGATGATTGCTGGCAATATTCTGCACGTTTTCACTGAAAAAAATCTCAAGCGGCTTATCTGCGAGATTGGGGTGTAATGTCTTTAAGTGATGTCTTAATTTATTTGGCTTCATGCTGTCCACTGCTAACATTTTAAAACACAGTGGTCTTTCCTCATCTCCCACCGTAGTGCGAAAAAAATCCCTACAAAGAGCTGCGTTCCATTATGCTAGAGTCCTCAGTACTCCCTGCGCACAGTCTGACAATGTTGTTGTTAATATCCCATCACAATTAGTATGAATGAGCACGAGACAAACTGAGAACGTCCTCCCGAACATGATCAGAATGTCACAAATGCTGTTTTCATGCAGTCTGATTGTTTAGAATGCACTCAGACTGCGGTCAGATGGCACATCGAGTGATGTTCGATAGTGGTTCCACCTTGACAGTGCCATGACTGATTTGAACATGTACAAAACATTCGTGGTGGCTGCACGACTGTTTCCAACTGTTTAGACTGCTCTGAGAATGCTGTTCGATGTTTTCACGTTGACAATCCCCGAATGTGGGTCGAATTTTCGTTTAAACACAGTGCGGGTTCATGCTCTCTCTAGTGTGATGGGGGTATAATGTTATGTCCATAATTCAATTTATTTCATTGTTATTTTTCAATTTATTCATTTATATAGCGCAAAATCACAACAAAGTTGCCTCGAGGCACTTTACTCAAGTAAGGTCTAACAGTGGTGACAGTGGTAAGGAAAAACTCCTTTTGAGGAAGAAACTTCAAGCAGACCAGGCTCAGAGGGGTGACCCTTTGCTTGGCCCATGCTACCAACACAATTTACAACACAAATATACAGGAAATTTTGGGAGTCCATGCAGGTGCACAGGATGGGAGGCCTGCAGAAGAAGACACCCACTCCCATCTCTTGATCTAGCCACCCCTCAAACAGAAAGAAAAATGGAATCAGGCAGCAGAAAGACAACAAATACAGTATAATTTATCAGCATTAAGCAACAAGAAAAACAGAAGAGATACTACGGTGATTGGCTTCCACTAGCCTGAAGCTTCACTAAAAGACAGAGACTGATAAAGTTGAGGGCACGGCCTGCTCTGTTTCCTAATAAAATGAATTTAAAAGGTTAGAAAGCATAGTAACATACTATGCCAGTATACTAGCCATATGAAAGGCAAAATAAGTGCATCTTAAGTCTGGACTTGAAAGTCTGACTGTTTTATTGATACAGAGATTCTACAAAGCAGGTGCAAGATAAGAGAAAGCGCTGTGACCCGGAGACTTTTAATTCACCATAGAGACAAAAAATAGTCCTGCACCCTGAGAACACAGAGCCCGGGCTGGTACATAGGGTTTAATTAGGTTAGCGAAGTAGGGAGGTGCTAGTCTGTGAATAATTTTATAGGTTAATAGCACAACCTTAAAATGTGATCTGACAGGGACAGGAAGCCATTGAAGAGATGTCAAAATGGGTGTAATGTGGTTAAACTTTCTGCTTCCTGTCAAAAGTGTGGCAGCAGTATTTTGAACCAGTTGGAGAGCCCTAATGCTGAACTGTTTTAAACCAGAAAATAGAACATTGCAGTATTTCAATCTAGAAGAAACAAATGCATGAATCAGGGTCTCAGCATCAGCCATAGACATGGTATGAATCTTTGCTATATTTCACATGTGGAAGAACGCAGCTGTTGTAATATCTTTAATGTGGAGGTCAAAGGACAATGTAGGATCAAAATTACTCCAAGGTTCCTCACTTTGCTAGTGTGATGTATGACACACAAACCAAGTGTTAGCTGGTCAAATTGACGCATCATCATTTCAGTCTTGTCAGAGTTTAAAAGTAGAAAATTGCTAGACATCCAGCTTTTCATTGATGCAAGGCAATCTTCTAAGGATTTTATGTGGATGAGTTTGCCAGCAGTTACCGGCATGTATAACTGAGTATCATCAGCATACCAATGAAAGGTAATCCCAAAAACACCACGATATGTGCCCAACGGGTGCTATATAATGAGAGAAAAGCAGGGGGCCTAAGATGGACCCTTGTGGAACCCCAAATTTCATGTCCCTAAGGATAGCGGTAGTGTTGTTGTACAAAACAGTGAGAAAGACTGGTCAGGTATGATGTTAACCATGCAAGGGCATTCCCAGTAATCCTAAAATGATTCTCTAGCCTGTCGTGTAGAATATGGTGATCTATGGTTTCAAATGCAGCACGAAGATCTAAAAGCACCAGAACCGTAGTGGTGTCTGAATACATCGCAAGCAGAAGATCATTCGCCACTTTAGTGAGAGTTGTCTCTGTGGAATGATATTTTCTAAAAGCAGACTGCAGTGGCTCAAAAAGATTATTCTCAGTAAGGTGGTCCACTAGCTCCTGTGAAACGACCTTTTCCAGAATTTTACAGCAAAATGATCGATTTGATATTGGCCTATAGTTTTTCAATGCACTAGGGTCAAGATTAGATTTTTTTAAGTAATGGTTTAATCACTGCAGATTTTAAACATTTAGGAACAGATTCAGAGGTTAGGGCCCCTTCACACAGTACAAATAAGTACAAATCAGGGTGAATCATGACGTAACAGCTTGTATGGGTGAACCTCAGAAACACTGAGCCGACGTTGGGAGGGACACTTGGTCGAGCAGGTGTGAACGATCCCACTGCAATGGTTTCGTGCGAGCAGCTGGAGCACGTGTAACCACATCACACAACTGCTGTGAAAAAAAAAAAAAAAATACATGGCAGCCATGGGATTTGAACCTGCAATTTACAAAAGCTCTGATTGCCAGCTAGAAACTTTACCACTGCACTACCATCGCTGTCCTATAAAAGGTGCGGAAAAATATCTGAAATCAACAAGGAGATAGAGGTATTTAAAAAAATAAATAAATAAAACTACACACCATAAAACAACACTGCATTTTATTGAATCCCTCTTATCAAGCAAACAATACAAGTATGAACTGTCTATTCCTCTGTAGATGACTCATGCTCACAGACGTACAGTCATGAAATGACATGAATGAAGTAGTGTGCTCTTATCATGTCCACATCGACTGGCCTAGCGTGTCCAGTCGGCCCCACATGTGTGTCTGGCCCAACACGCGTGTGCTGTATATGACGCAGCACAGGACAGACACCACGTCATGTGGAACAGAGCCCATATGGGTGACGTGACATTCAAATCACCCGCTGCGTGTTATGATCTGATGGTGTATTTCACCTGGGGTAGCCTGTCAATGTGTACGCCGTGCACTCACTCGCTGCAACCCGTCTCAACAGCGATATATGTTTTTATGTATGGTCCCGTGAGGACAGCAGGCAGACACACACATGTCACAGTGGACAGTTGTAAGTTCATGTCTGTCCAAACACGGTATGTATCGCCCAGCCATGACATCCAGAACCAGAGAGCTCAACAGCTGTGGCTGTCAGTGGCCATCACCTGTCAGTTCTGTGTGCACACCAACGTGTCACTCTGTGTCTGTGTTATGTGATCATTTCTTTTTTGTTATTTTCACTGGTATTTTGTTATCCCCCCCAACCCCATCCGCAACACATCCACTACATGTTGCGGATGGGGGTGGGGGGGTGCAACACAGAGGCGATTCACACACATGACACATGCGTTGCAGGGGGAGCTGACACTCTGGCACGCCACATGTGTGTTGCTATTTTGGAACGCCACACTCTTGGGGGCACTTAGACAAATTTCACAGCCAGCTCGAAAGTGATTGTCTGTTCACTATTTTTGTGCAAACAGCACAAATGGCCACACATTTTCTAATTGCCAAACGAGCGGTCTACATGTTTGTGTGTGTCACCTGTAATTTGGCCAACACCTGCTGTTAGATGGATTGAATGAGCACCCACAGGGTACACTCTGTCTTTCAGCCGCTCTTTTGCTCAAATAGTTGGAGCAACAGGTGTACAAGGCATTGGAGGCAGCTCTAATTTTACACATATTGCATACGATTCCTGCTTTGTGTGGAATTCAGCCACATTTGTACTTTGTGTGAAGGGGCCATTAATGACAGATTAATCATTTCCAGCACCGTTGGCCCAAGAGTGGGTGGTCCTTAAACAGTTTTGGTGGTATAAGATCAAATAAGCAGGTTGTGCTTTTTGTAGACGTTACGAGTTTTGTCAGCACACCTAGTGAGATACTATCAAATTCTGTAAATCTAGGTAATACCTCAGTGATGGCACCCACCTCAATCTCAGGGTGTAGTGGCTGGGTTAAGGCATGCTGGGATATGTTCAACCTAATGTCATCTATTTTCTTTCCAAAGTAATCTAAGAAATCTTGTGATATTAAAGGAAAGCGACTTATGGCTGGTTGTCCATGAATAGGTGTTGCCACAGTGTTGAACAAGAACTTTGCGTTATGCTTGTTTTTGTTGATCAACTCAGAGAAATAAGTCAGTGTAATGTCAAAATTAAGAAACATGATGCACCATAAGTGAATAATCATTACGAATGGTTTCTTGGGTTGAAAGCTACTTGTGGGTTCACGATCACAACATAGTAAACTGAATTTACTGTATTTTATCATCCTAGTGTTGTGATCGCACACAGTCACCTCAATTTCTGCCTCAGAATTGTATTTATTTATTTATGTATTTTTTCCCAATGCTTCCTCTCTGTTGCCATGATAAGTACCCATTTCAAGCTTTGTGGGTATGTTTGAATATTCATGAGGTGTTTTGCATTGTGCATTTGTGGATGACTGTGAGAGTGCAGCAGGCTGGATATATAACTCCAGGTAGTGTGTAATTTATACAGGCAATTTTGCTTGTTTGTGTGCACATGAACTGTCCAACTTTTTTTTCTGCATGCCATTTTCTGGCTGTTTTTTGGGCATATACATTCAGTATGAATCCTACACAATGTTTTAGAAATGGCTTTCTTGGTAAAGCACAGATATCTTGGGGCATTTGAAAGCTTCTCACTTTCATACATTATTCTGTGGAAAATAAAGTATAAATAAATCCATGACATGTTTTGGTAATTTATCCAATATGTTACTCAAAGAAGGGGTCTAACACTTATTTTTAGTTAAGGAAGTAATGCATTTCAATTTTGTTTTCCATTTAAATTATTATTATTATTTTTTTTTTTCTTCAGGTAAGTTTCTCTGTTTTAACCTCATTTTTATGACACCAAAACCTAAATACACTGGACTGTGCCACACTGCTCCCTCCTCTGCTGCTCACCCATACTTTCTGGAAACCATTTTTCATCTCCTCACTTATTGCCTCCAGAAATATTGTCTTCACCATCCGTGACTTCTGGCTGGGTCCTAAAATGTAGATCAATAAATTCATTACCATCTGCAGAATACAAAACAACCTTTCAAGGGTAAATGGTTCTGGCTGACAATGGCACCCCATACAGAAGCAAAGTAAAGGAAGGTTCAAATTATTTGTATCTTTGAATGTTGCATGGTGGCAGGTGGGGGTGGGGCAGGAAACTGGAACAGATAATTTTCGACATGGTTGGAATGACTGCAATTATAATCCTATACTTCATATGCTAGCTGTGTCATTACTCTCAGTGTTTGTAACATAAAGTCAATAAAAAAACAATTACAATTGACTAGACAATGAGATTGGAATGGCTATAAATGTGATGAGAGGGAATTTATTTAGCCTTAAAACCTTAAATTTTGTTGAAACAGCCAAGTGAAACTGGGCCAGCAACTGCATATAAATTATTAGTTAGAAAAATAATTTAACTAATTAATTACTCCAGCAGCTGCCATACCCTAAATTTTCAGTGATACTCTTCCAAGAACAAAGGTAAAAATGTTAGTTGTTAAATGTGCAAAACCTATTGTTGCCATACATATTAAAAAAAATGATTAAAGTAGACCTGCATTGAAATAAATGTGGTCAGATTTCAGAAAGAAATAGCTGATATGTATTTATAAGACCCTTGTGTATGCAGTAAAGTAAATCTGTAAGCCCAAATTTGTAATTCAGCGGAGAAATCTTCATTTAAAAATGACAAATTTGCAGCTAAAATTTAGCCCTCCGTGAAAACAGTTTGTACATCCGTATCATTTCCATGACGTCAGGGACAAGACGACGCGCTCCCGCCTTCAGTCCGATCCCGCGTTGAAATTGATTTTACCTGTTAGTAATGTTACTGTTATACACATCCTGGTTTCAACATCCAAAAGTAAGCTGCACTGAATGTGAGATACCGCTCTGCATGCCCGGTCTGCATGCTCAGATCAACAGCGAGCGACATCGACAGCGGGCGCCGTTCTTCCCCGATGCCTCGCTCTCACTGCCTCTGATGCGCTTACCGAGTGCATGCGCTCGTTAAATGCCTCTGCAGGCCACTCACACCCCCGTGTCTGCTGTGCAGCTGCAGACACGTCCCTGTCTACTGAATGGAGGTGCAGCCAACTTGGCACAAGTCCAGAGACTACGCTCACCGTTTTAATGCGGAGCGGCCGGTGACACCTGTTGCCCGCAAGGACAGACTTCTTGCGGCAAAATCCGCAGTGCCGCACATCTCGGTAATCGGAGCCGCAGAGCTCTGTGGCCACTGAGAGAGGTTTCTATCTTTTTAATGACTTGGATTCTTTGCGGGTCTCTCCTCCGTAGCCCGCGACGGTACACTGGAGGCGAAAGACAGTAGATTTTCAATGCGACACCACTCAATCAAACGGGCGTATGAAAAGTCCCCAAAAATAATTTTCAAGCACAAATAAAAGAAATGTGTACTCACCAAGCGTACCGCAAGACAATATGAAGTTTTAAAAAAAGTAGATCCTTCCGTATAAGACAAGAAAAAGGTGCAGATGCAAACTGACGGAAATCCACAAATTACAATTGGCGCAATGCTTGCTGGGAGAGGGTCTTGTCCGTGACGTCTCGGCAGCGTCCATGATGAGAGGGACAATTTGCGGAGGGCTAAATGTTAGCTGTAAATTTGTCATTTTCAAATGAAGATTCTCCGTTGAATGACAGCTCTGGGCTTGCAGATTTACTTTACTACATTAAGTCATTTTTTGTCAAAAAATCTGACTGCATTTTTTTCAATGCAGGTCTCCTTTAATTTTATTGGAAACATGGATCAATTATATGGAAATCATAGATGTCAACATAAAAAAAAAAAAAAGTCCAGAACTTTTATTTTAACCAACACGTTATGCATAAATACCAGCCCCGAACACAATCACCATCTTTTTCAAACCCTACCCCCTACACGTATATAAGGCAAGAAAAACCTTTATTAGCCCCACAATGGGGAAATTTACAAATTTTCAAAATACACACACACATATCTATCTATCTATCTATCTATCTATCTATCTATCTATCTATCTATCTATCTATCTATCTATCTATCTATCTATCTATCTATCTATCTATCTATCTATCTATCTATCTATCTATCTATCTATCTATCTATCTATCTATCTATCTATCTATCTATCTGTCTATCTATCTATCTATCTATCTATCTATCTATCTATCTCTCTGTGTGTGTGTGTGTGTGTGTGTGTGTGTGTGTGTGTGTGTGTGTGTGTGTGTGTGTGTGTGTGTGTGTGTGTGTGTGTGTGTGTGTGTGTGTGTGTGTGTGTGTGTAAAATCCATACTCAGTGGAGCAGTCACTGCTGCCAAGGCAACGTTGCCCTCAGAATTTTGGATGTGCAATGGGCAACATCATGTTTTATAATCACTTTCTCACTCTGACTAGAATTTCAACACTGTAGGGTATGTAGAAATGTGAAAAAAAAATGACATGATGACATTTGCATGTATTTTAGAAAACCAAACATAGGCTTGATAGAAAATCTTGTTTCATCTATATTTATGTTGTAACTGCCTTGTGCTGACTTTTTCCTCAGGTTTCCCATTGCTGAGGCAATTGGTGTTGCCATGATATGGTGGTTAATGGTAAAAAGAAAAGTGATGAAGAAGAGGTTCCTAATTGAAAATTAGATCTTCCAGTTTCAAAGCATCACAACTTATTGCTGGCAACAATGCCCCCCCCCCCCCCCCCCCCCCCCAAAAAAAATCTGAACAGCCATTATCGCTTTCAAGATTCATGTTTGTTAATATTGAGGATGTTTTTTTTTAATTCCCACTGAGGCTACGTTATTCGATGTAAGTGTAAGAAAGTAAGTAAGTACGTAACAGTACCTGAACAGATATCTGGAGGCAGTTAGCTGTTAAAGTAGTTTGGTCAAATGACAAAGGTTAAGGTCAAGGAAATGTTCATCTCAAAAACACCTTTTTTAGAGATCTTCACAGAAAAGAACACTCATAAAAACCAACATGGGTGTTGTTGGTTTTTATGTTCCATGAACGTTAAGTCTAACATGTAGCTTCTACGATATAAAAACAAGTTTTATGGGTGAACACATTCAAATCATGTAGTTTTAACACAAGATGCAACAACTTAACATTGAACTTGCTCAGTGAACATGAGAAAATTAGGGAAAGTATTTCCACCTGTCATGTCCGGCCAGGGTCTAGGCCTTGATCCTTATTGTGCATCTCCCTTTGGCTCACCTCCTGCCCCAGCTTTGATGTATTAGTTATTTTTTGTCATCATGTGGTTATCTTCCGTTCTTGTTTTGCTGTGTTACTTTGTTTCGTTACTTTTCATTCTTGAGCCATAATCCAGTTCCATTCTAGTTTTGTTCTGCCGGTTTGTGGTTGCATTATTGATCATTGTTTTTCACTTGTTTGTTTTGCCTTCTGTAGTTTGTTTTTTCTTATACCTTGTTTACCACCTTGTTTTCCTAGTTTAGTTTTGCTTAAGTATTTATGTTCCATTTTCAGTCCTCATGTTTATACCCTGTTTTTGGTTATGTTATTCTGCCCTCTGTTTTTATTTTACTTTTGTCCATGGTTCTCAGTTTCCCTCATGCCCAGTTAATTAGGTTCACTCCACGCCCTGCACCTGCCACTATGTTTTTCCCTCTCTTTGATTCAGTCTGTTTTGTTTCCATTCACTCACGCTCTTGCACCAGCTCACATATCTTCATCTATTACATCACGCCCCTTTGCGCACTCCCTTCCTCACTGTCTTGTGCCATCTATACTCTTTGTTCACTAGCCACACCCCCTTTCTAGATCCTTCTCCTCACGTGCAACTTGTTAACACTTGCTTATTTAGTCTCCTCCCAGCCACCACTCCTTTGCCAGTTTGTTGTCACGTCTTGCACACATCCCAGCCTTTTGTTCTGTTTTTGCCAAGCCGTGTACCGATTATTGCTCTGTTCTCCTCGGCCATGCTTTTTGCCTCGACCTTGATTACTGTGTTTGCTCATGCCTTGATCCCTGCTTGATCATGACTGTGTTTTTGTCTGACCCAAATTGTACCGCTACTCCGCTGCTTGACCACCTGTGCACCGAACCTAAGCCTGAAATAAAGACATGTTTTTTCCTACTCCAATAACAGGTCTGGGAGTCTGCATTGCGGGTCCAGCCACTGTGGTTGTCGGGCAGTTGCCCGTCCTGACACCACCCAAGTAAAATGTGTTAATGTAGCAAGAAACAATTTTGCTAAGTGACCTAAATGTAAATTTGTTGGGTTAACATGATGAATTTGCATTAGTGTTACTTAATTACCATTAGTATACACTAGCAGAGTTCTACCTTAGAAATGGAATATATTTTAGGAGACATACCTTACTGAATTTTCATGGGTCAGGTAACTATTGTAAGGGTAAATGTAACAAAACATCAACAACAACAACAAAAAACGGTAACACTTTACTTGAAGGTACCGTCATAATTGTGACATGACACTGTCAAAACTGTTACATGACACAGTCATGAATATGTCATAAACATTATGTCAATGTCATAAATGTTAATGACTGCTGTCATTTAGTGTCATTCGGTTTTTTCATGACAAGTTGACATTTTTTGGGTTGTCTTAATAATGACAACTTGACATTAATCAAAGTGACATTACCAGAAGTTGTCTTTGTCATTACAACTTGACATTAAATTTGTTTAGGATGTCCTTATTATGACAACTTGACATTAATCAATGTGACATTAGCAGAAAATGTCCTTGTCATGACAACTTGACATTAACAACCTATGCATCTATTTTTGTGCTTATGGCAAGTTGACATAATGTTTACTACGTAGCACTTTATAATGACTACACCTTATTTAGCCTTAACTAAGCATGAATAAATATGTAATGAATTCATCACAAATAATTAAGAATGACTCATACTTAAGTAATTAAGAAGTCCCTTTGGCTGCTCCATGTTTTGCACTTGTGTCATCACAGCAAATCTGAGATGCATCTGTATGCTGAATTGGTACATTTTATGTCAGATGCCCTTCTTGACCTTCTTGAATTCCATATTACATGGAGAAGTGTGGCAGAGGTGGGGTTTGAACTGGGAACCCTTCCAGACTTAAACCAAAGGCATTAACCACTTAGAGCCACCACTGCAGCCTACTGAATAAGTAATTAATACATTTAATTAATGCTTTACTTCTCATAAAGAGTCCCATTCATTATGTTTACTCATTGGTTTTCATACTTAATAAACAATGAACAAACGATTTGTAAGTCCATTATGTATGCACTATGATGCCATGAATTACTTTGTGTTCATGGCAAATTGACATAATGATTATTATAATTACATGCACAAGATTACAGACCAATTTGAATAGCTTCATTCCACTCCCATAACTGTGTCATGACTCATGACAGTCAGTTGATATGCCATGATATGTTAATGACAAATCAAAATGCTACCACTTTACTTGAAGTCAAAAATATCTTCATTACATTGTCATAATGGTGTCATGACAGTCAGTTTATATGTCATGATATGTTAATGACAAATCATAAAGCTACCACTTTAATTGAGGTGAAAGAATATCTTCATTACATTGTCATAATAGTGTCATGACAGTCAGTTTATACTTCATGATATATTAATGACAAATCTAAAAGCTACCACTTTACTTGAGGTCAAAGAACATCTTCATTACATTGTCATAATGGTGTCATGACAGTCAGTTTATACGTCATGATATATTAATGACAAATCAAAAAGCTACCACTTTATGTACACTGTCAGTGTTAGTTTTACACTGGTGATTTTACTGTGCATTAGACTTCTAGTCTACCTCTGGATCCTCTGTTATTGTAAATGCACACTGCACTGCAAGCAGAGAGCTTAACCTGACTGTTGTAGTTTTTTAAGACTTCCCTATATTTGCTACGTGCAGTGATTGACAGCTCTGCGAGGGGAGCTGTTATCACAATGGTGTTCTGGTCCACTCGATAGCACATAAACACTCCAGCCATTGTCGCATCTCTCCTGAAAAGCTTGAGCAGACATTGGTACTGGGACACCACCTGATTTGGACTTTGGGCTGGAATAGAAAGCATTAAATACCAATTGTAAATGTCAAAATAAAGATACACAACATAATAATTAACACATGCAAATAAAACAGGAAAAATATTAGAAATTTACTTATCTAACAATCTTCCACCTCATTCTTCCTTGACTTTTCCCCTTCATCCTGTTTTTGTTCTTCCTCTTCTTGTCATCATCTGATGACAGTGGTGATGAGCAGTACTCAGATGACTCAAATGAACAGTCTAATGCTGTGTCGGAGGAAAGACTTACTGCGTCTCCGGAATCCTTTATAGAGTGAGTGTCCTTTTAAAGAACTGTGAAAACAAATCTAAAAGATAAAGATAATTGATTAAACACTAGAATAGACTCACTTTACTGTATAACTGTAATCTTAGTGTTGGGGAAGTGTCGTGACACGGACCCACAACAGGGGGCGTTAATGAAGGGACAATGGAATAGCCAAAAAGTAACAATTTAATGTTGTGAAGGTGCACAACGTGATACAGACAGATACAAATATGTGTTATATCAATCCAACAAAAGGTGACGTGTGGCAGGCTCGAAGATAGGAGACGTCCGGTGAGAGAGAAGCCGGAACCCACACAAGCCTCACCACCAACGGACCTGAAGAACACCGGAGCCGCCAAGCCCTGCGCCCCAGGTGGCCACTGTCTTCAGCAGTCAGACCCGGTACTGCTGCCAGAAAACAGAAACAGTTCTGGATGAGTGTGAGTCCGCACACTCAGTAATCCCACAGTCTGTGTTCAGTTAAGGAGGGAGAACCTCCACCTCCAATCACACACTCGTGCAGCTCCTGAGTTAACCACTTATCTGAGTGGGGTGTGAGGCGAAGCCGTCGCAGTCCACACCAAACGCCAACTCCGCAGATAAGGCACACCACAGGAAAACGGCTGCAAAAAGAGATCAGACTAATACTCAAAGTTTAAGTCAGCAGAGAAAATTACCTGTATGGTAGACGATTTCTCGGCGAGGAGGTGGAGTTGCAGTCCGGTCTTTATAGTGGTGGTGATGGGTGACAGCTGATTGATGACAGCTGTCACCTCCAGCGGCTCCGATGCCCTCTCGTGCTTGGAGCCCGCACTCCAAGCAGGGCGCCATCTGGTGGTGGTGGGCCAGCAGTACCTCCTCTTCAGCGGCCCACACAACACTTAGAGCAAATAGAGAAATACACACAGTGACAACACATACAGTACATTTTAATATAGTGAAAAAGATTTACCCAATGCCAACTGCTCCTTCAGAAAGTCTCGTTGATGAGTCAGCTCATCAGTTTTGTCGTTTTGCCAGTCTACCTTCATTCCCAGTATTTTTTTTTTCATCTGAGCTTTTTTCATCCAGCATTGCAGTTGGGGTCATTGAAACACCTGAGGCAGAGAGCACAAAGAAGTCCATTTATTAAAAGAAAAGAAAACTAGAAAATTACACCGAATGGACAATTTTCACGTTGTGCTGCCGAGACATCCGGTTAGTGAGCCTCTCACTCGTGTGTTTGGCATCATTAGAACAGCTTCTTCTGACCCCTCGCGGCTAATCAATTGGTTATTATGGGCCAGTTACCATGTTTGTGAAACGTTGTGGCTTCTCCAAAAAAAGCAAAAATTAAAAAGCAAAACACTCAGTCTGCAAGTCTGAGCAAAGAACAGAAGAGTGACAGACTTCTGCTGACAGGAGCTTCTTTCAGAGACTGTTCGTAAGTGTGGTCACAGAGAGGGACAGCAGCCGGGCGAATACTGAACTTCGACTGTGAGTGCCCGGACGCCGGGTCAATAGTCACTGCCGGTTGTTATGATGCCTCACGGAGCTGCTAATCAATCTGTTGTTATGATGCTTCACGGAGCGGCTAACCGACCCGTTGTTATGATGCCTCATTGAGCAGCTAACCGATTGAAGCTGGACGCAGGTTAAACGATGTCTCCGAAAGTCAACACAAGTCCAGATTTCTTGTTTCATTTTGGCTTTGGTGTCCTTCGTTAGTTAGTGCTGTGTGACTGGGGCTTTACATTTGTTGCTAGGAAAGTTCAAAGACCAAAATACCAACATTCTGGGCACAATGAACATGTTTTCACTATTAGGCTTGCATGTTCAACCTCCAGCTGAAAATGAAATGCATTGGCTGAATTACAGAGAAAGAGTGTTACAAAAAAATCACGCAGGGACCCAGTCCACCAACCTTAAAATAAATAAATAAATAAACATGGTTAAATTTTACAAGTTGGGGAAAACAAAAAACAGAAAGCCACAACACATCACCATTTCAGCAAAATGTCAAGACTTTGGCCCGACTTTGGCTGAGCTACTAAATAAATAAATAAATAAAAATGGTTAAATTTTACAAGTTTGGGAAAAGAAAAACCACAACCATCGCCATTTCAGCAAAATGTCAAAATTTTGGCCCGACTTTGGCTGAGCTTCTGACACCAGGAAAGATCCAAAACTTGTAGAGATGTGAAAAAATAAATGATTACCCAGGAAAACAGAAAAGGGATACACTACATTTGACAGTCTCCGTGATGACGCAGCAACATTGTACCGTTGCTTAGGAAGAGCCCTGGACTGGTAATGTTTTAAAATGTAAAAGTACTTTTTATCCAATTACTCAATTCATCTCCAGGATAATCGATAGAATACTCAATTACTAAAATAATCCATAGCAGCTTCAGCCCTACTTGAGAGTTCTTTTTGTTGAATGAAACCGCGTCTCCCTCACCGGACAGAGTCGTGATGTCATCACGCATGCGTGTAGGCGCTGGTCTATCGCAAATTGAAAATCCCCCATTGTATAAACATCGTTAGAAACAAAAATGTAAGTGCTTTGAGAAAACACTGAGACATTATAAAGAGCAATATAAATCTAATCCATTATTATTATTATTATTATGTATTTATTTTTATTTTAAACACTGCAGAAATATTTAAAGTGAAAGGTAGTCTTGAATCAAAAGGTATAACAAACAGGATAAAAAAAATCTGAGCAAATCATACACATAGATATATTTTTTCATAATTGTGTGAAAAATAAATTTGTATATTAAGATAAGATAAGATAAAACTTTACTGCTCTCACAGAGGAGAAATTCACGTTATGTCAGCTCTTAAAAAAACACACAAGATGGGTGCAAGTAGAGGAAAATGTTCATCAACAGCATGTGCAAAGATAAGCAATAATAATAATACTTGTAACAGTACAATAAAATAAGAAAATTAGGTAGAGATAGAATATATATATATATATATATATATATATATATATATATATATATTAGGTAGAGATAGAATATATATATATATATATACATGCACACACGTACACACACACGTATACACATACACATATACATATGCATATATATATGTGGCTTTGCGTCGTGATGTTTTAGACTCCGCATTGTGCATTCAAACCATATAATGCATGACTTCTCGTTGTTTAATCCTTACATACGAGGTCTGTTAGAAAAGTATCGGACCTTTTTATTTTTTTCAAAAACCTGATGGATTTGAATCACGTGTGCTTGCATGAGCCAACCTTGAACCTTCGTGCGCATGTGTGAATTTTTTCACGCCTGTCGATTGCGTCATTTGCTTGTAAGCAGCCTTTGTGTGAGGATGGGTGGAGTCTCTCGTCGTTTTTTCTTTGCAAGGAAATGGCGGAACGACTGGAGCAGCGTGACTGCATCAAATTTTGCCAGAAACTGGGCGACAGCCAGGTGGAAACCATTCGGATTATTCAGACGGCTTTCGGTGACGATCCTATGGGCATCACACAGATTAAAGGAGCGGTACAACCGGTTTAAAGACGGCTGCACAACGGTGGAGTGCGAGCCATGCTGAAATTACCAGATCATTTCCAAAGTGAACGCTGTGGTGATGTGGGGCCGTTGTGTGACTATCCGAGAAATTGCGGAAGAGGTGGACATCAGCACTTTTTTGGCACATTGCACTGTGACAGAAGATTTGGCCATAAAAACAGTTGCAGCGAAATTCATCGGCACAAAGGTGATGGCGCAGCAAAAGCACCTTCGTGTTGAAGTCTCACAGGACATGTTGTGACATGCCCACCTTGTCCACCATTCGGAAGATTCAGACGGCTTTCGGTGGCTTTTCAGTTGTGTGACTATCCGAGAAATTGTGGAAGATAGGGCGAATGGTGTAATAATACATACATATGTGCACTTACAAATAGTTTGTTCACGGTTTATTAAGTATAGAAACAATTTAGTAAACATATAATGCAGGAGACTATTAATTCAAAGTAAAGCATTAATTAAATGTATTAGTTAATTACGTAATAAGTATCAGCCATTCTTAATTAATTATTTGTTACTAATTATTTATGTATTTGTTCATGCTTAATTAAGGCTAAATAAGGTGTAGTTATTATAAAGTGCTACCTAATAGTCATTATGTCAGCTTGCCATAAACACACAAATACATGCATATTTTGTTAATGTCAAGTTCTCATAATAAGGACATCCCAAACAAATTTAATGTCAAGTTGTCATGTCAAAGACATTGTCTGGTAATTTCACTTTTATTAATGTCAAGTTGTCATAATAAAGACATGCCAAACAAATTTAATGTCAATTTGTCATGACAAAGACATTTTCTGGTAATGTCACTTTGATTAATGTCAAGTTGTCACAATAAGGACATCACAGACAAATGTAATGTCAAGTTGTCATGACAAAGACAACTTCTGGTAATGTCACTTTGATTAATGTCAAGTTGTCATAATAAGGACATCACAGACAAATGTAATGTCAATGTTATGTGTCGGACGCAGCTCGGAGAACCGACCAGCGTTTGAAGGACCCAGTATGAAATAAGCAGAGCACGGTACAAAGGCTAACTGAATTTAATACATAACAGTGAAAATGTAATAACAGAAAGGTGCGGCCTGGCGTGGTGCGCTCCCAGCAGCGCTAACGGTCCGGAGCCAGAAGCTGTTTCGGACCCAAGGACCCCGCCGACACCCCCCAGGTGGCCGCAACAACCGAGTCTGTGAAAGAAGGAACCATTATGTGAGTCCACACTCTACACACAGAACACTTAAAGGTGTACAAACAGCAAACACTTCCTGGCTTGATTGCTGATCAGCTTCCCAACCTGCAGGCATGGAACATCCCGTTCACAAAACTCCACCGCAGTGGAAGCTGATACATGACTAACATACAGCTCAATACAATAAGGTGTGAGGGACACCACATTTACTGACTGTATAACTGTTAGTCACAAAATCCAACGTACCTCAGGAAGTGTGCTGACGAGCATGAGACCTCACCCCCTCCTCTTTCACAGACCGTGCATCAAACCTGGACATTCTCAGCGTCCGCTGCTGATGAGATGGCTCCCGAGACGACGATCTCACCCGTCTGGTCACAAGGTCGAGTCTCTGGCAAATACACACTGTGCACTCCAGTCTTAAATGCCAACATGCTCCAATCCATCCAGATGCACCTCAGCTGTGAGTCCTGACGAGTCGCAGGTGATCAGGGTGAGGTCCTGACAGCCTCAGCAACACAGCCACTCAGTCCCAAATGCACGCCACCTGGGAGGAAAACAAAAAGACAAACAAACCGGCAGCCAGGCCCCCCCAGCCATATAACAGTACCCCACCCTCACGGGAAGCCTCCCGGCGACCACACACACCTGGCCCAGGAGAAACACCCCCCCTCCAGGGACCATGGCTGGAAACCGCGTCTGCGTTCGTCCTCCAACAGACTGGTTGAACTGGCTGCATCTTTGCCCTTGTTTGACAGTCTCAGCACAGGTGTGGCCAGGAGTTCCTACACCTGTGCGGTCAGCCTGTAACCAAACATGTGTGATTAGTCATAACACAAAACAACCAAAACACCCCCCCCCCGCCCCAGGGGACCGTCCCATCAAACCCCAGGGAAGGGAAAAAGGAAAAACAACCCAAACCCAAGCCTACAAACAAAAATACTAAACCCCCCCCCCCCCCCCCCAGAGGACCGTTCCATCAAACCCCAGGGAAGGGGAGAAAAGAAAAACAACCCACATGTAAGCTCACAAACAAAAATGCCAAAATACCCCCCCTCCTCCCCCCCAAACGACACGCAGGGACCAACACCCCCCAGAGGGCCACCCGCCAGCTCCAGGAGTAATAACCACGGCCGAGGTCCCTCTGGGATCCACCGTCACCCACGGGGACCACCAGCGCCCCCCAGAGGACCACTCGTCAACCCCAGGAGACGCCTCCCCTCACGACCAATGGACCCAGCCCCGGCCGTCCACGGCTAGATGGACCCAACGCCTTTTCCCCCCCAGAGGACACCACAGTCAAACCCTGAGGGCGGAAACTGGGGGAGGGAAAACAAAAAAAAACCCCAAACCCCCCCCCCCCTCCCCTCCCGGGTGCAGAGGCCACCTGGGAAACGCCCAGCACAACCTAACTGCACCCCTCCAGCAATGCCGACACTACGGCACACCCGGCTGGAGTCAGAGGAGAAGAGAGGGCACAACAAAAAACAAAGAGAAAAAACAACCCAAATACCACCCCATCACCCCCCAGGGGACCATTCCATCTAACCCTGGGGATGTGAAACAAAAAGAAACAAAAGAAAAAAAAAAACAGACCAACACACAGTTGTTTGGGTCCCCGTTTTTCTTTTTTTTTTTTTTTTGTTTTTGTTCTTGTTTAGCAAAGGCTACAGGGTCACACCCCCAGACAAATAGTGGACAACAAAAAAGAAAAGCCCACACAAAAACCAACTCAAAAAACACCCACACAAAATGAACTAACACAAAACAAATCAGTGAGTTATACCGTCAAGCTCAACCAAATGGAACACACCTGTTCCTACTCCAGAGCTTGACGGTACCGTGATTCAGTCACCACAAGGGGGAACCAGAGTGCTAAAAATGAAAAAACCCCTTGGGCGACAGAAAAAAACAAACGAGCTGCTTTTGTGTGCGCAGCTGAGTGCAACACACAACCAAAATGTGCTCAACTAAATAACGCCGGAGCTGATACAACAGACGCAGTAGTTACCTTTATCCGGGGAAACGGGGCTACGACTGTAACACAGGAAGCCCAGCGACCCGTGCTAACAGAGCTCCGCCGTGCGCGTGAACCCATTACACACGCACTCTTGCAGCTCCCGTTTACACCTCCCATCCGGTCGGAGTGTGACGCGAAGCCGTCGCCAGTCACACTCCACCACGATCCACGGATGAGGCACAACACAGGAACACGGCTGCAAGAGAGCACAAATTAGTATCCAGTAATGGGTCTCAAACACGCACCTTCCGGGCGGAGAGCCCCGCAACTGATCCGGATAACCACTGAACGTCTGCTGCCGCCTTCCCGGCGCGTTACCGTCTCTGCTAACGCTGGGTCCGTGATGTTTGGCCAGAGACTACTGTTATGTGTCGGACGCAGCTCGGAGAACCGACCAGCGTTTGAAGGACCCAGTATGAAATAAGCAGAGCACGGTACAAAGGCTAACTGAATTTAATACATAACAGTGAAAATGTAATAACAGAAAGGTGCGGCCTGGCGTGGTGCGCTCCCAGCAGCGCTAACGGTCCGGAGCCAGAAGCTGTTTCGGACCCAAGGACCCCGCCGACACCCCCCAGGTGGCCGCAACAACCGAGTCTGTGAAAGAAGGAACCATTATGTGAGTCCACACTCTACACACAGAACACTTAAAGGTGTACAAACAGCAAACACTTCCTGGCTTGATTACTGATCAGCTTCCCAACCTGCAGGCATGGAACATCCCGTTCACAAAACTCCACCGCAGTGGAAGCTGATACATGACTAACATACAGCTCAATACAATAAGGTGTGAGGGACACCACATTTACTGACTGTATAACTGTTAGTCACAAAATCCAACGTACCTCAGGAAGTGTGCTGACGAGCGTGAGACCTCACCCCTCCTCTTTCACAGACCGTGCATCAAACCTGGACATTCTCAGCGTCCGCTGCTGATGAGATGGCTCCCAAGACGACGATCTCACCCGTCTGGTCACAAGGTCGAGTCTCTGGCAAATACACACTGTGCACTCCAGTCTTAAATGCCAACATGCTCCAATCCATCCAGATGCACCTCAGCTGTGAGTCCTGACGAGTCGCAGGTGATCAGGGTGAGGTCCTGACAGCCTCAGCAACACAGCCACTCAGTCCCAAATGCACGCCACCTGGGAGGAAAACAAAAAGACAAACAAACCGGCAGCCAGGCCCCCCCAGCCATATAACAGTCAAGTTGTCATGACAAAGACAACTTCTGGTAATGTCACTTTGATTAATGTCAAGTTGTCATAATAAGGACATCACAGACAAATGTAATGTCAAGTTGTCATGACAAAGACAACTTGTGGTAATGTCACTTTGATTAATGTCAAGTTGTCATAATCAAGACAACCCAAAAAAATGTCAACTTGTCATGACAAAAACTGAATGACACTTTATGACAGCAGTTATAAACATTTATGACATTGACATAATGTTTATGACACATTCATGAGTGTGTCATGTAACAGTTATGACAGTGTCATGTCACAATTATGATGGCACCTTCAAATCAGGTGTTACTAAAAAAACAGTCAGTTAAGTTAGAAAGTTAGTTGACATGGAACTGTACTATTTTAATAGTAGTTACTACTTACAGGGCAGGGGTGTTGGCCAAGTGGTTAGTGCACTTGGTGTCAGTACGAAAGGCCCCTGGTTCAAATCCCACACCTGCCACATTTCTCCATGTAATGTGGACTTGCACCAGGAATATTCAGATCCACCTCAGATTCGCTGTGGCAACCCCAAGCACAAATAAGGGAGAAGCTGAAGGGGCTTACTTTTTTTCATTTACCCTTACAAATTTAGTGGGCCTAAACCATTGTGATTGAGTAACAGGAACCCGAATTCATCATGTTGACTCAACAAATTTACATTTAGATGTACATTTATCTTTTTCAAATTGAGTTGGCCTGAACCGTGGTAATAAGGTAAAACCAACGCAAATTCATCATGTTGACCCAACAAATTTACAATTAGGTAGGTCACTCAGCAAAATTGCTTCTGGCTAGGTTAACGCATTTTACTTGGTTGAAAATACTTGACATCATTTATGTTCACTGACCAAGTTGTTTTTTTGAGTGAATCCTAGATGGATTATCTAAAGCATATACTGTATTGATCAACAAAATTTACTTGTACATTTTTTTATTGTGGTCTGTCGAGTGTGAAGGGCATGCATCAGCCCTGATACTGTTCATTTGCCATTGTGAGAGACATTACTTTCTTCTATACATGTCAAGTATTGATGCTTTTCTACATTTTATGCAAAGTGCCACAACTCATGCAAGTATATTGGAGTTGAATGAAGTTATTATTATTTTTTTTTAATAGTATCCCATTGATTGGTCCCATGCATTTAAACATCAACTCCAAGTGCAACAGAAAAATGGGCCTTTTCAACAAGCGACATAAGCATGATGTGACAATTGGTGCATTTTACTGCATTAACAGCTGTCGGTTTTAGTTATTTTTAATTGTCCAAGAAACAGTCCCTGCTTCAGAAACTGTTTTCCTGGCCTCAGAATGTGAAATTACACTGTTAAAATGGAGCGACTGCATGGATAATGTTGCAAATGTAAGGTGTTGCAAATGTAAAAAACAGTGACCCAGTTTTCTGAAGAGACCCAAATACAGCTTGATGTTTCTCAGATGCAGATGAACAACTGAATGCAAGTCATTTGATGAACATTAAAAAAAAATATCCCAGGCATAGTGGTGACAAAGCATTTACAGTAGTAAACTTGTTGTCAGACTAGAAAGCTCCTGGGTAAAGACCACCCCTGCTCATTATCCATGTAAAGTGAAGTTGTGTCAGGAAAGGCATCCAGCAAATTAACTAAATAAAATGGACATGCAGCTGGTCTACATGCAGCTTATCTTTGATTACGTTCCACACACAAATTATAGAAACATTTTAAAGTCAATCAAATGTGTCAGACACATAGTCATTCTTATAGGATGCAGTTTGTCAGAATTATAGGTACCGGCCAGTGAGCATGTTTCCAAAAAAAGGTTTCTTGTTCAAGACCACCCAGGCTCATTCTTTATGCAATGTGGAGTTGCATAAAGAAGGGCATTCAATGTGAAAGTTGTGCCAAATCAACAGATGGATCAAGGTCAGATCTCCTATGGTTACCCTGCACAGAAACCAAAAAGAAATGGCTTTGTTGCAGTCGTCATGTTTACAATATTGTGTTTATTTTTTTCCAGTCCAAATTAATATAATTCAAATTTAAATGTTTTTAGGCAAGCTGGAAAGAATGTAGTTCAGTGTTCATTCAGCAGAGACTGCAATGTACATTTCCAGTCAAATGTTTGGGCAGATTTTAGAAAGTCTGTCCAAACTTTAGAAAGGCATTGAATTTGTAGGAGACATAATCCAAGTATTAGTGTTCAGTGACCTCCATCTGAAGCAGACATGGGCAAAAAAGTAATGATGGACTGTTATAGGTCACCATTAGACTTTCACTAGAGATCAACCTTGGCATTGGTGAATACATACTTTAAGGATAGTCAGCAAGAGAGAACAAAAATTAAGCATGGGGCAAATTATTATTTATATGTGAAATGTCTGAGGGGAAAAGTGGATAGTCTGAATCCCTGAGCCATGTGTGTTAGGTGGAAAGTGTTAGGCTCATATCATGAGCCAACAAATCCATTATTTGCCTGTTTACACACATTTTTAAATTGTGGGATTTGGTTGATTGCATTACTATACAAATTATGTATAATGTTAATATAACATTATTATTTGATAAATTAAAGATCCGAACGACTGTTTCCATTAAAGGTGTTGACATTTGGAATATTTTTCCTGATAATATTAAATTACTGATAATAAATTAAAAAGCTTTACAAAAATAATAAAATTAGTCGTGAAGAATTAGGTTTACCAATTTTGTTGTGTTTGCACTGTTGCCTGTTTGGTTGTGTTTGGAATTTTACTGCATTGATTAAGTTATATTGTTCGTGCACATTTCTTTGATATTGCTGTTATGAGTGTGTGTATATATATGCATTCTTTATTTTATATGGTGTAGTCAGTGTACTGGTCAGTGTGGCCCAGTAGTGGTGCTCAATTCTGCATCCAAATTTTACACCAAACATGGAAAATGTTCATTTTTCAGTGCACAAAGACAATGCACTGCAAGTGAAACTGAGATTATCACACATCATTATCATGACATTTTTCATCTATAATAAACATAACACTAGAAGCACTCGGAGAGTGCAAACCTCCGCCAAGGCCATGGGGTCACTGACGCCATAACATCTACACACCGTGGAATCATTGAACCTAAAAAAGTCTAACAATGATGTTTGCTAGTAAAAAGTTTAATCTGTTGTGACTGGATAGCATGTATCCTTAGCGCTTGGCATCACAGTTTATTGCAACTTGCACCTTTCCCAGAAGCTACTGTCATCTGAGCACTGATATTGATATTACATGTGCTTATAGACAAAAACAAATAAGAGACAAAATTCAATTTATTATTCAACTAAACTGCAAATATATGAATTTTTTAACATTTATGAAACACTTCTCTAAACAAGACCATAGGGTCACTGACCCTAAAGAGATTCCCTCCTTGGCACAGTGATCTATTCAACAATTCAGTGTTACAACCAAAACTATGATACATACACTTTTCTTTCCTTTATATTATATTGGGTCTGGGCTTGGACTCTGTGGAGACAGTGGTGGAGCAGAGAACACTCACAAAAACCCATGCCATCCTGTCTAATGAGAGTCACCCTCTGAACTCTGTCTTCTCCATCCAGAGAAGTTCAGTAAGCTCGAGATTTCTCTCATTGAGATGTTCTACAGAGAGACTGAGGAACTCATTTGTTCCACGTGCCATCAGACTATTTAACGAGGCCTCTGCTGGGAGGAGCAGGAGAGAGAATGTGCTTTAGCAGCTAGTTTTTAGTTATTTATTTATTTTTGTGCTGGGCTTTTTTCCTTCTATTTTATTGTATCTTTTAATTCTATCTATCCTTGGAGCACAGACAATGCACAATTTCCCTTGGGATCAATAAAGTATTTATCTATCTATCTTTAAAGGTGCCGACCAAGCTTCTACCAAATCCTTAGATTGGGCGGGTCGACCTTGCTTCTGCTTCCTTGCGGTTGCTGTTGAGTTTTTGTGCATATGGAATGTCATGCAAGCTACACTGCAACTGGAGTTACAGGAATTCGCTTACGATCGTTCCCAGTCATACATTCCATTCATTCATCATTCATTACCCCTTCAGATAAACTTGGGTTTTCAGTACTTTTTAAAATGTCCAATTAGAATTTGTGAAATCATTTGAAAAAAACAAAAAAAAACAATCCTACACGTTGTCACAGTTGTCTCTCTTTGACGTAAATAATAGTCTTAGAATTGCCCTCCAGGTCAAGTGTTAACTGTCTTCCTGTGGCAAACATCACATCGGGTCAAGAATAAATCTGTCTTCTCGTCACAGGTCACGTGTTAAACGGTCTTCCTGTATTTTAGTCACAGGTCACGTATTAAACGGTCTTCCTGTGTTTTAGTTACACTGCAGTGATTAACTTAAAGTTCACAATCTCACACAAAAGACTCGAGACTAGACTAGACTAGAGACTAGAGCGTCGTCAATCCCTCCTCTGAGCCACAAGTCGACTTCAGTCTAGAACGCCGGCCACGTTTGAAGTGGTGGTCTTTTCCTCCATCTGACGGGGTTGCGGCGCGTCGTCTTCTGGTTACGGAGGGAGGATGTGTCGACACCCCACGTTGGGCGCCAGGAAAATGTCAGGTCTGTCGCCCTAACTGGACCTGGCACTTAAACTGTGCCTGAGATTGTATCCTGCAAAACACAGTTTCTCAAAGCACAATCACATAAAAAGAGACAACATTAGACAGAGATCTCTTTTGTGAGCTTTGCGCAAAGGGGAGAAGCTTCGGAGAGCGCGTACAAACCTAAGACCAACCTTGCTTCTCCTGCTCCTCTCCGCCGCCCCTCCGGCGCTCTGCTCTTTTATTCAAAAAGAAAAAAAAATCATAAACAATACAACATGGCATCAGGGTACATTGTGTATGGGGAAGGGAGGGGTGAACGGTTGCTTGTGAGTTACGGTTTCCTGTGAAACATGCTCGTTTCTTTCACCGAAAGAAGGGAGTAAGCAAAGTTTCAATGTCAACAGAGTCCTGAAGCAACCTTTAGTTCATCACTGTGGCTGAGCAATCATTTAGCTTAAGTGCAGCATATACGAATGGGTACATAATTATTATGATTAAATGAGTAAATGAAGAATAAAAGAATATAATTCAGACAATAATAAATGTAGAATCCTTTAACAAGTCAGCTAAGACACATATTCTTTCAGTCTTGTGGCTGGTTTCACTTCCACATCACACAGATAACAGATAGTTGATACAGTTCATTTCACAAGAAACAGAAACTTAACTCAGACTACTTTTGATTACATTGAATATCATGTAAGCAGGCAATGATTAGTTAAATAAATGATAACAACTCATAAAATCTCCATCAATTATGGAGCTAGATCCAGAAGAAAACCGCCATAACCGAAAAATCATTTTTATACAATAACTTTTGAACTAATAAAAACATAAAAGTGATTCCAAGTTCTAGTGCTATGTTTTCATGGTCAAGGATGTCAAATATAAAGGAATGAAAAGTGTATGTATCATAGTTTTGGTTGTAACACTGAATTGTTGAACAGATCATTGTGCCAAGGAGGGAATCTCTTTAGGGTCAGTGACCCTATGGCCTTGTGTAGCACATGCAACATTTAAAAACTAGTTCTATTTCAGAATTTACTGTTATTTATTACCTCCGCCAAGGAGGTTATGTTTTTCGATCGAGTTTGTTTGTTTGTCTGTTTGTTTGTCTGTCTGTTTGTTTGTCAGCAGGATAACTCAAAAGGTTTTGAACAGATTTTGATGACATTTTGTGGAGTGGTTGGAAATGACAAGAGGAACAAGTGATAAAATTTTAGTGGTGATCCAGATCACGATCCGGATCCAGGAATTTTTTAAAGGATTCTTCAGCATTGCGGGATAGGGGGAATTTTGACATTCTAGTTTATAACTCCACAAAAACAAGGCAGAAAGGCTTGAAAAAAATTAGGGTGTAACATAGTCAAATGTTCTATCAAACAACAAAGTTTGGTGATGATCGGATCCAGATTCCGGATCTGGTGATCCAGAATATGCAAAAACATAGGGAAAATAGAAAATGTGTCAGTGTGAGGTGACAAATGAAGCTAGAGATGCACAACTAACACCAAATTGTAGCTGAATCTGTACTGATTCAGTAAGGTGGCATCAGATTTGATGTAGCTTCAAATGTTATGGCGCTAGATCCCGATGAAAACCGTCATTACCAAAAAATCGTTTTTATACAATAACTTTTGAAATAATAAAGACAGAAAAGTGATTCCAAGTTATAGTGGTATGCTTTCATGGTCAAGGATGTAAAATATAAAGGAAAGAAAAGTGTATGTACCATAGTTTTAGTTGTAACACTGAATTTTTGAATAGATCACTGTGCCAAGGAGGGAATCTCTTTAGGGTCAGTGACCCTATGGTCTTGTGTAGCACATGCAACACTTAAAAAATAGTTCTATTTCAGAATTTACTGTTATTTATTTAGAGAAGTGTTTCATAAATGTTAAAAAAATCATATATTTGCAGTTTAGTTGAATAATAAATTGAATTTTGTCTCTTATTTGTTTTTGTCTATAAGCACATGCAATATCAATATCAGTGCTCAGATGACAGTAGCTTCTGGGAAAGGTACAAGTTGCAATAAACTGTGATGCCAAGCTCTAAGCATACATGCTATCCAGTCACAGCAGATGAAACTTTTTTTTACTAGCAAACATCATTGTTAGACTTTTTTAGGTTCAATGATTTCACGGCATGTAGATGTTATGGCGTCAGTGACCCCATGGCCTTGGCGGAGGTTTGCACTCTTGAAGTGCTTCTAGTTTGTGTGATCCTGGGAGCAATGAGAGAATGGTTTCATCAGCGAAATTCTGAGAGCAAATGCATCATCAGCTACAAAAGGATTATTTTATATAATGTGCTGTCAAGCGGGACAAAGCAGAACACACTGGCACAACAAATGGCGTGGAAGCGTGGCAATCAGATTTGTGCAAGTGTCAAGGTGCTGACTCTTTCACATTACCTATTAGTGGGTGAACAATCCAGTGTTTACTTAATTCTGCTTCACAATGACAGGAAGAGTCAAAACTGAAGGATCAACAAGTGATGTCTCAATGAACGCTTGGATGCCACACGTCAGTTATCCCTGTGGTAACTTTTCTGACACCTCCTGCTTAAAATCCAAAAAAGTCATAAAGATCATGAGGTCCCGCTTTCACGGTCAGTATTTACACTGAAAATCAAGATCAAGCAAGCTTTTGTTTTTGTTCCACGAGCCCAAGGACAGCTGCATTACCGTTTGACAGGTGTACCACCCCAGTCAAACTCCCCACCTGCTATTGTCTCTGGAGCGGGTCACGCACAGCGGGACTCGGCGCATGAGACCAGAAGCGAGAGCCCGCTTGAGGCTTGCTTCCCCACCTCACTAGGTGGAGTGACTTTTTTTTTGTTGTGTGTGTGTAGATAGGGTTTTCATCTTTGCACCACCTCTCAAGCTCCATCAGGTTGGATGTGGAACATCAGTGCTAGATCATTCAAGGACATTCACAGAGTTGTCCTGAAGCCTGAAGAGGTTGGTAATGTTAAATGTTACTTGTGTGAAGCCCTTATTGTGATTTGGCACTATATAAATGAAATAAATTGAACTGAATTGAAAGTCACTGTTTTCACATCTTGGCTGTATGCTTACGGCCATTGTTCTGGTGAAAGATGAACCATCGCCCCATCCCCACAGCATGATGCTGCCACCACCGTGCTTCATTGTAGGGATGGCTGCTGGCTTCCTCCAAACATGATGTCTGGCTTTCATGATAAAGAGCTCAAAGCTTTTCTCATCACACCAGAGAATTTTGTTTCTCATGGTCTGAGAGTCCTTCAGGTGCCTTTTCGCAAACTCCAGGTGGGCTGCCATGTGCTTTTTAACGTCTGGTCACTCTACCATACAGGACTGATTGGTGGATTCCTGCAGATATGCTGCCATCTGGAAGGTTTTCCTCTCTCCACAGAGGAATGCTGGAGCTCTGACAGAGTGACTTTCAGGTTCTTGGTCACCTCCCTGACTAAGGCCCTTCAACCCCAAATGCTCAGTTTAAATGGGCACCCAGCTCTAGGAAGAGTCCTGGTGGAACCTCTTCCATTTCCGGATGATGGAAGCCACTGTGCTCATTTGGACCTTCAAAGCAGCAGAAATGTTTCTGTTAAATGGACTGCATTTATATAGCACTTTTTCAAGTGCCTCACACGCTCAAAGTGCTTTAAAATAATGCCTCACATTGACCCCCAATGTGAGGGGTGCCCCTTGCACACAGAGAGCAACTAGGGAATTAAGGACCTTGCCCAAGGGCCCTTATTGATTTTGCGGTCAGGCTGGGATTTGACCCGAGGATCCTCTGGTCTCAAGCCCAGTGCTTTAACCACTAGACCATCACCTCCCCTCCCACACAGTAGACATAATATGTGGCTGGGGACACTCAATGCCAAATCATGAAATTATAAATGACAAGAAATTACCGCTAACTGAAAACATAGCTTGAGTGTTTTGAAACCTGTATTGAACAATGTTCCTGAATTTGCATCAAAAGGAAGGCATCACAACATAGGCAATTACTACACGAGATATACCCCCAAAAAAGAAGAAACTAGAAGCACTCAGAGAGTTCAAACCTCTGCCAAGGCCATAGGGTCACTGACCCTAAAGAGATTCCCTCCTTGGCACAGTGATCTATTCAACAATTCAGTGTTACAACCAAAACTATGATACATACACTTTTCTTTCCTGTATATTTGACATCCTTGACCATGAAAACATACCACTAGAACTTAGAATCACTTTTATGTCTTTATTAGTTCAAACGTTATTGTATAAAAATGATTTTTCGGTAATGCCAGTTTTCTTCTGGATCTAGCTCCATAACATTTGAAGCTACATCAAATCTGATGACACCTCACTGAATCAGTACATTCAGCTACATTTTGGTGTTAGTTGTGCATCTCTAGCTTCATTTGTCACCTCACACTGACACATTTTCTATTTTCCCTATATTTTTGCATATTCTGGACTTACGCATAGCCAAGGGTGGGCCTGGATGGGCCTGGGCCCGCCCACTTGTCAGCCAGGCCCGCCCCATCCGATGAGAAGGCTGAGTCGACACTCGACAATCACCTGTTGTTGCCTCATTGTATTCCTATGATATGGTATTGCATTAGCACTGAGCGACAATTAATAAATTTTGTCAAAAAAATCTGGCTCATCTTCTGTGATTTTTATTAATTCATTTTCAGAGTACAGTGGTCCCTTGCTATCACGCAGTTCACCTTTCACGGCCTCGCAGTTTCGCGGATTTTTTTTTTGAGCAATTTTGCATGCTTTTTTTTTAACGGCGCCTTGTGTTCTGCGTCTTTATCAGGCGGGCCAGTTGCGGCACCGGTCAGCATCACCGCGATTGCTCTCACTGCCTCTGATGCACTTTCTGCGGGCTCGGTAAATGCAGCAGCGGGCCATTCACTGCGCCCTCCTGTCTGCTATGCGTAATTGTGCCAAATCTGGCAACAGGTCCAAAGACTACCCTTGCTGTTTTGATGCAGATGTTGACCGCAGCCGCAGAGCTCCGTGGACACCAAGAGAGGACTTGGATTCTTTGCAGGTCCTTCATCTGTACATCCGGAGGCACGGAACGAAGGGAGAGCACGCGCATTGTGTTCTGCGTGTGTCTGTTTATAATCTTCTCGCACAGTAAAAAGTAAAAAGAGAGTGTTTACACAAGAGAGAAAAGTTAGAAAATGTTAATGCCTGTTTGAGAAAAGTGTATAAAGTGTGTAGTGAGGGGTTTTACAGCCTTAAAACATCTATAATAATTGCAAAAAATAGCACTGACTACTTCGCGGATTTCGCTGTTTTCTACTGTTAATCGGATAAAAACGTCCACCAGAACATCCATGTTGACTCACAGACTGAATGCACTCTCTGTGCTTTCCCTTGAAAGAGAACTGACCAAATCTTTGGACTATGATGATGTGATAAGAGAGTTCAACAAAAAACCCCGTCGTCTCCTGCTGTAGCATTAAAAGGATTCATCAAATGTAAGTGTGAGACCATTAATTACTTTTTTCTTCTAAATAGGCCTAATTGTTAATATTATATTGCAAATGCCACGAATCATGTTGGTGTCCGTTCTGATGGTTTTTAATTTGGCTGCCGAGCCATGGTTTCCATTGTTTATCAATTTCATAATTTGGCTGCCGAGCCAACCTGTTTTCATGTTGCGGATATATTTTGAATTTTTACTTTAAAGGACTTTACATGACTAAGCGTTGTGTTGCTGCTTGCATTGTCCACGGGGTGCGTGTGTCTGACACTTTGTGTCTGTGTAACTGTGCACACAGCATCTGTGCAGTTGGCTGAGATGTGTTCATCATTAAACTTGGAATTCATTTTTGAAACAATGCCTTATTTAAATACCTATTGATGTTTTGGGTTTAGGCCGAGCCAAGTAGGCTACCAGAATTGCACTGAATGTGTGTGTGTGTGTGTGTGTGTGTGTGTGGCGCTGCACTGCAGCGTGCATTATCCATGAAGAGTACTTGTGTCTGACGTGTCGCGTCTGTGTGCTCACTTTGCCAGTGCTGTAGGCTAAGTGATAACGTTGCTTGCGATGTCCAAACGAGGCATACTTTTTCAAACGGTGTATTATAATACCTACACCTTACCTACAACCCCAAAGGTTGGGCCCGTCTGATTTTTTTCTGGGCCCACCGGTTTTATGATTTCTGGCTACGCTCCGGATTCTGGATCACCAGATCCAGAATCCGGATCCGATCATCACCAAACTTTGTTGTTTGATAGAACATTTGACTATGTTACACCCTAATTTTTTTCAAGCCTTTCTGCCTTGTTTTTGTGGAGTTAGAAACTAGAATGTCAAAATTCCCCCTATCCCGCAATGGTGAAGAATCCTTTAAAAAATTCCTGGATCCAGATCGTGATCCAGATCACCACTAAAATTTAATCACATGTTTCTCTTGTCATTTCTAACCACTCCACAGAATTTCATCAAAATCCGTTCAAAACCTTTTGAGTTATCCTGCTGACAAACAGACAGACAAACAAACAAACTCGACCGAAAACATAACCTCCTTGGCGGAGGTAAAAATGGCAACCTTAAACGAAAACTGAACAATAGCTGTTACATGTAGCGGAGGACAGTGTCAAAACCTTTTGTTGGAGGATAAATCATTTTTGGCTAACTTGAAACACCATCCTTGAGTATTTCCAAGCCTGTTCCCTTCCCCAAATTTTTGCTGTAAGACCATCCTGTCTCGGAGGTCTACAGACAATTCCTTTGACGTGTTTGGTTTGTGCACATTCACTGTCAGCTGTGGGACTTTATATGAGTACAAGTGTGTGCCTTTCCAAATCATGTCCAGTCAACTGAATTTACCCTAGGTGGACTTCCATTAAGCTGCAGAAACATCTCAAAGATGATCAGGGGAAACAGGAAGCACCTGAGCTGAATTTTGAGCCTCATAGCAAATGTTGTGAATACTTAGGTACATGTGATTTTTTTTTTTTTAACATACAAGTGGCATTATGCCATTTATACTTTATTCTAGACATATTTTAAAGTCTGTTCCTAAAATATAGAACTGCCTAAACACCCAGGATTGTATGTAAAATAAATCTGAGCTCAAGTACAACTTAAATGTATCATATTATGTATCAAACATGATTAAACTAAGGGCTATTACAATTTACTTTTTTAAATTTTATGTAGTGACAAACACTCCAAAGCACATCTTTTCTTTTTTGTGTAAAGTACATACACCACAAGCACCACAAACCATTTTTAAAGCCATTCCTTTCACTTACACATACCATTTCACTTCTCATGATCTAGATTGAAGAGCTCACCTTTTGGAACTTGTGTCACATTTTACAAGGAGGTTATCTCAGTTATTTAAGAGGTGGAAAAATTACTGGTATATTTCTCTGCAGCATTCATGAGATCACAGACGGCGACAGCTGTGATTAATGTGAAGTGATAATAGAAATGCAGGAATTACAGTAAAAGCTTTTGATGTACAATTGATGTATAAATGATTTCAATAAGCAGGTGGAATAGACATTTTATAGACTTATTGGTTGCGGTTACTCAGAGGGATCGTCTTGAATTTAGTTTAAGTGACACTGAAAAATATTTGACAAGTATTTCTGTTGATAAAAGTACGTACGTACGTATACGTACTAGCTGACATTCTGACAAGAAAACAGTGTCCTCCAACTTTAGATACATTGAAATTAAAACCTCTTTTCACAAGCCTTTGATTAATTCATGCATAGCTTGTACTAATTATGCTAATTCTGAGTTTGAATTACAGTTTTCTTCCATTTTTACATATACTCAACAAAAAATATAAACGCAACACTTTTGGTTTTGCTCCCATTTTGTATGAGATGAACTCAAAGATCTAAAACTTTTTCCACATACACAATATCACCATTTCCCTCAGATGTTGTTCACAAACCAGTCGAAATCTGTGATAGTGAGCACTTCTCCTTTGCTGAGATAATCCATCCCACCTCACAGGTGTGCCATATCAAGATGCTGATTAGACACCATGATTAGTGCACAGGTGTGCCTTAGACTGCCCACAATAAAAGGCCACTCTGAAAGGTGCAGTTTTGTTTTATTTGGGGGGGGGGGATACCAGTCAGTATCTGGTGTCAACACCATATGCCTCATGCAGTGCAACACATCTCCTTCACATCATCCGTGAAGAGAACACCTCTCCAACGTGCCAAACTCCAGCGAATGTGAGCATTTGCCCACTCAAGTCGGTTACGACGACGAACTGGAGTCAGGTCGAGACCCCGATGAGGACCACGAGCATGCAGATGAGCTTCCCTGAGACGGTTTCTGACAGTTTGTGCAGAAATTCTTTGGTTATGCAAACCGATTGTTTCAGCCAGGGGCGTAGGTTTGCATATGGACCATAGGGACAAGTCACAACCAATATTTTGGGATGGCAAAATAGTCCCTACCAATATTTAGCATTTTTGTTTATATAACAAAATCATTCACCATTTTTTTGCGAACTCGATACTATAATTTTAGTCGTCACGTTTTGTGTTTTCGACGTGCCAGAATGACAGGGTTACCCATGTTGCAATTTCATTGGCTCACGTTCTTCTCACATGGACGTAAACAAAGCGCATCTCGTGGCAGGCAGTGCTTAATTTGTAAAGTGGGACGTCCCGGAGCGCAGAGGATGGGTGGCTCCAGTGCAGTGTTGCCAGATGTATGATAATTATCGTATTTGTACGATAGCTTTGCCCTCTGTACGATGTACGATCAATAATGGGAAAAAAACCAATATGTACGATAATTTCAGTTGGTTGCCCAAACACGCATCTCTCTCTGACACCCAAGAATCATTTTGCAGGCGTTGCACTCAGGCGGCATCAAAGACACACCACACACAGGGCTGCTGCTGGCTTTGGGCTGCTGGGACAGTCATTTGAAAGCCCGCCCCCTCCCCATACAAAGTAATGAGTTCCCATCCAATCTCTGCCGTGACAGGAAGTTTCCCCAACCAACATCTTTTTTTTTTTTTTTTTCGAAACTGTATTTCAACAAATGCAATAACAAACAAACAAAACACAAGAGCAAAGAGATATACAAGAAAAATAAAAAAAAGTTAATATTCCTTATGGAGGTGTCAACATTTTTTCTGTGTTCAACAAAATCTGCACAAGTGGCCATGGCATCGGATGACGACAGCGACCTCGAGGTTGAATTCGACTCTTTCTAGTCTGGTAATTAACACATGTTTGTGTTACTTCACAGTCTGGTAGTGCATTTGCTTGTGCATTTGCGTTCTTTTTGTGCCATAGTTTCCCCATTAATATAATTACTGTTTAAAAATGTGACATAAAATTCTTTGTAAATTAAAAAAAAAAACGCTAAAATAGCTACGTTGTATGCGTTTTGTTTGTGTACGATAATTTCTCCCAAAATACGATAATTTTGAGGTTTTGGTACCATAGTTTCATATTTCATATCTGGCAACACTGCTCCGGTGCAGAAAAACAAGAAGGTCGGGGGCTTGCGAACAATGCTGTGCGCCACACTTAAAATAAACTGCACACCCACACAAACACGCACACACACCTTCACAAATGACACTAACATCCTGCCTTTTCCTTAAAAAATACATTTATGTTTGCTGTCTGTCTATGCTCTTTTTCATACTTTTCCCTCGTTTCAAAAGTCACCGAACGCACTTTATTGTAATATATGCAACATATAGCATACTGTTGGAAAGCACGGGTTCTTGGCTTGCTGTCAGTGTTGAAATTTTTCAGAGTGAGGGCTTACATGAGAACTTACGGTAATGAGAATCAGCGGCGCACTAGTGTGAAACTTCCGTGTTTTTCCTCTGCGTTATGACATCACAGGCTTACGTTTACCGTAATACACCATATATATCATTGGAAATCCCTTTTTTTTTTGGCAAATTAGGTTGCCAGATACCTACAACTGCATTATTGATGAAGAGAATAGATTATACATCTTGTTTGCAAAAACTTTTTTTTTTTTTTTGTTAGCTCCACAAGTATTTTTTTTTTTTGTTGTCTTGTTCTCTCAGGTGTAGGCCTATAGAATAGATTCGTGATTTTGGGTGCAATTTTGTTATTTAAGCTATTTGTTTGTTTGCCTACACACTTAATATTGTAAATAAAGTGTTAAATTATTCAGCATTATGTCATCATATGTTATGTATTATGCTGTACTTGTGCATCTAATGGTATGAGTGGGTTAGGGGGTGATGGTGGTGAGCAGGGGGGCCGGGTGGGGGGTGGGTGGTATTGTCCCTACCAAAGCTGAGACCAAACCTACGCCCTTGGTTTCAGCAGCTGTCCGAGTGGCTGGTCTCAGACGATCTTGGAGGTGAACATGCTGGATGTGCAGGTCCTGGGCTGGTGTGGTTACACGTGGTCTGCGGTTGTGAGGCTGGTTGGATGTACTGCCAAATTCTCTGAAACACCTTTGGAGACAGCTTATGGTAGAGAAATGAACATTCAATACACGAGCAACAGCTCTGGTTGACATTCCTGCTGTCAGCATGCCAATTGCACGCTCCCTCAAATCTTGCGACATCTGTGGCATTGTGCTGTGTGATAAAACTGCACCTTTCAGAGTAGCCTTTTATTGTGGGCAGTCTAAGGCACACCTGTGCACTAATCATGGTGTCTAATCAGCATCTTGATATGGCACACCTGTGAGGTGGGATGGCTTATCTCAGCAAAGGAGAAGTGCTCACTATCACAGATTTAGACTGGTTTGTGAACAATATTTGAGGGAAATGGTGATATTGTGTATGTGGAAAAAGTTTTAGATCTTTGAGTTCATCTCATACAAAATGGGAGCAAAACCAAAAGTGTTGCGTTTATATTTTTGTTGAGTGTATATTAATCTGTTTTATGAGCATTTTATTATTCATAAACATTTCTATTTATTGTAAATTGTTTAATATACAACAAAAAATAATAAAAAAAAAAAGCCTGCACACTTATTCCTTTGTTACTGTTGGGGAAAGTGTAGTGACACGGACCCACAACAGGGGGCGCAAATGAACGGTTAATAGATGAGCCAAAAGGTAACAATTTAATGTTGTGAATGTGCACAATGATTATACAGACAATCACAGAATCTGATAGCAATCAATACACCAAGGTGACGTGTGGGCAGGCTCGAGGATAGAAGACGTCTGTCCTGAGAAGAGCCGGGACCACACGATTTCCACCGCCACAGAACCTGGTGAATACTGGAGCCGCCAAGTCCCGAATTCCCAGGTGATCACCATCCCCGACTGTCGGATCTGGTACTGCTGGCGAGGAGCACAAACAGTGAAATGTGGGTGTGTGCACAGCCAGTAACAAAAACAGTCAGAAGATGGAAAGTCACCTCCACCTCTAATCACACTCGTGCAGGTCCTGTTACACCACTTATCTGGTTTGGGTGTGAAGCGAAGCCGTCGCTGTTCACATCAAACGCCAGTCCAGCAGATAAGGCACACCACAGGAAAGCGGCTGCAAAAAGAGTTCAGACTATGACAGTTTTAGATACAGCAGAGAATATTACCTTCACAGGTAGATGATATCTCGGCAACGAGGTGGAGATGACGGCCGGTCTTTATGGAGTGAGATGATGTAGTGTAGATGGGTGACAGCTGTCAAGAGATAATGAGTGACAGCTGTCACCCCTGGCTATGTCCGTGGCGGCAGCGCCCTCTCGTGCCTGAAGCCCGCACTTCAGGCAGGGCACCCTCTGGTGGTGGGCCAGCAGTACGTCCTCTTCTGGCAGCCCACACAACAGGACCCCCCCCTCAACGGGCGCCTCCTGGCGCCCGACCAGGCTTGTCCGGGTGACGGCGGTAGAAATCGGCCAGGAGGGCCGGATCCAGGATGAAGCTCCTCTTCACCCAGGAGCGTTCTACGGGTCCATACCCCTCCCAGTCCACCAAATACTGGAACCCCCGGCCCATCCGACGGACGTCCAGGAGCCGGCGCACCGTCCAAGCCGGCTCCCCGTCGATGATCCGGGCAGGAGGCGGCGCCGGTCCGGGAGCACAGGTATGGTGAGGTTTGATCCTTGACACATGAAAGACCGGGTGGATCCGCAGTGAAGCCGGGAGTTGGAGCTTCACTGTGGCAGGACTGAGGATTTTGAGGATCTTGTATGGCCCAATATACCTGTCCTTGAGTTTCGGGGAGTCCACCTGGAGGGGGATGTCCTGCGTGGATAGTCACACCTTCTGTCCGGGCTGGTAAGCAGGGGCCGGGGTTCGCCGGCAGTCTGCATGGGTCTTTGCCCTCATCCGGGCCTTCAACAAGGCAGAACGGGCGGAGCGCCACACCCGACGGCACTTCCGCAGGTGGGCCTGGACCGAGGGCACACCGACCTCTCCCTCCACCACGGGAAACAATGGGGGCTGATACCCCAAACACACCTCAAATGGGGAGAGGCCGGTGGCAGAGGACACCTGGCTGTTATGCGCATACTCGATCCACGCCAGATGTTCACTCCAGGCCGTCGGGTGTGTGGACGTCACACAGCGCAGGGCTTGCTCCAATTCCTGCTTGGCCCGTTCTGCCTGTCCATTGGTCTGCGGGTGATACCCGGACGAGAGGCTCACAGTGGCCCCCAGTTCCCGGCAGAAGCTCCTCTAGACGTGTGAGGAGAACTGGGGACCACGATCAGAGACGATGTTGGTAGGTATCCCATGCAGACGGAAGACGTGGTGGACCAGGAGGTCTGCAGTCTCCTGGGCCGTGGGGAGCTTCGGGAGGGCCACGAAGTGGGCCGCCTTGGAGAACCGGTCCACTATCGTGAAGATGGTCATCATGTCCTGGGACGGCGGGAGGCCCGTGACAAAATCCAGACCGATGTGGGACCAGGGGCGATGAGGCACAGGAAGTGGCTGAAAAGTCCCTGTGCCTTCTGATGGTCTGCCTTGCCCCTGGCACAGGTGGTGCAGGCCTGGATATATCCCCGGACGTCGGCCTCCAGGGACGCCCACCAGAAGAGCTGCCGGACCACTGCCACGGTCCTTCGCACCCCCGGATGACAGGAGAGCTTAGAACCGTGACAGAAATCCAAGACAGCAGCTCTTGCCTCTGGTGGGACATAGAGTATGTTCTTCGGCCCTGTTCCGGGGTCCGGGTTCCGTGCCAGGGCCTCCCGGACGGTCTTCTCCACGTCCCAGGTGAGGGTGGCCACGATAGTGGACTCCAGAATGATGGGCTCCGGTGGATCCGACAGCTCAGTCTTGACTTCATCTTCAAGCACTGGTTCTTGGTCCCAGGGCGGTAGGTGATTCGGAAGTCAAAACGCCCGAAGAACAGTGACCAGCGGGCTTGCCTGGGGTTCAGCCGCTTGGCGGTCCTGATATACTCCAGGTTCCGATGGTCAGTGAAAACCGTGAAAGGCACAGACAGGTGTCTCCACTCCTCAAGAGCCTCTTTCACCGCAAGGAGTTCTCGATTGCCGACGTCATAGTTCCGTTCAGCTGGGGTCAACCTGCGAGAAAAGTAGGCACACGGGTGAAGAACCTTATCGGTCTCTCCGCTCTGGGATAGCACGGCTCCTATCCCTGAGTCAGAGGCGTCCACTTCAACCACAAACTGGCGGGTAGGGTCGGGCTGCACCAGAACTGGTGCAGACGAGAACCGGCATTTCAACTCCTTAAACGTGGCTTTGCACTGATCCGACCAGGTGAAGGAGATTTTGGAGAGGTCAGGGCTGTCAGGGGGCTAACTACCTGACTGTAGCCCTTAATGAACCTCCTGTAGAAATTTGCAAAGCCGAGGAACTGTTGCAGCTTCCTACGGCTTGTTGGTTGGGGCCAATCTCTCACCACAGCAACCTTGGCCGGATCAGGGGCGACGGAATTGGAGGAGATGATGAACCCCAGGAAGGACAAAGAGGTGCGGTGAAACTCACACTTCTCGCCCTTCACAAACAGCCGGTTCTCCAACAACCGCTGCAGGACCTGACGTACATGCTGGACATGAGTCTCAGAGTCCGGGGAAAAGATGAGTATGTCATCCAGATATACGAAGATGAATCGGTGCAGGAAGTCCCGCAAGACGTCATTTACCAATGCTTGGAACGTCGCGGGGGCGTTAGTGAGGCCGAACGGCATGACCAGGTACTCAAAATGACCTAATGGGGTGTTGAATGCCGTCTTCCATTCGTCTCCTTTCCGGATCCGAACCAGGGTGGTACGCATTCCTAAGGTCCAGTTTGGTGAAAATTTGGGGCTCCATGCAGGGGCGTGAACACTGAATCTAACTGGGGTAAAAGGTATCGATTACGAACCGTTATGTCGTTCAGCCCCCTGTAATCAAAGCAAGGACGGAGTCCGCCATCTTTCTTGCCCACAAAAAAGAAACCTGCACCCATCGGGGAGTTGGAATTCCGGATCAACCCGGCAGCTAATGAGTCCGGATGTAGGTCTCAATTGATTCGTGCTCAGGACGTGAGAGATTGTACAGCCTGCTGGACAGGAACTCAACGCCCGGGACCAAATCAATGGCACAATCGTACGGATGGTGCGGGGGAAGGGTGAGCGCCAGATACTTGCTGAAGATGTCAGCAAGATCGTGGTACTCAACCGGCACGGCCGTCAGATTGGGAGGGACTTTAACCTCCTCATTAGCATTTACACCGGGAGGAACCGAGGATCCTAAACAATTCCGGTGGCAGGTTTCGCTCCACTGAGCCACAACCCCAGACGGCCAATCAATCCGGGGATTGTGTTTAATCATCCATGGGAAGCCCAAAATCACACGGGAGGTAGAAGGAGTTACAAAAAACTCAATCTCCTCCTGGTGATTCCCAGACACTACCAGGGTTACAGGTAGTGTCTTGTGTGTGATAAATGGGAGAAGAGTGCCATCTAGTGCTAGCACCCTCACTGGCGAAGAAAGCGCCACCAGAGGGAACCCTACCTCCCTTGCCCATCTGCTATCCAGCAGATTCCCTTCTGACCCCGTGTCCACCAGTGCTGGGGCTTGAAGGGTTAAATCCCCGCTCAGGATTGTAACTGGGAGTCGTGTTGAAAGATGTGTATGACCACGTGAATGTTTTGACCCCCCTCAGCCCAGTCTCTAAGGGCGGGCATTTGTGTTTTGACCGTTTGAGGCAGTCTCTCTGCTGATGCTCACTCGAGCCGCAGATAAAGCACTCCCCGCGGACCAGCCTCCTCTGTCTGAATGTGGCTCTGCTTGTGTCCCTAGCATCGTCAGCAGGGGGAGCTGTAGCCACACGGAGCGCTGTGGCTGTGGAGCGTGGGGAAGACGGCTCCCTTTCGGACCCGGGAGGAAGAGGGACGGCTTGTGCCTGACCACGCCCTTCGCCTAGCTCCCGTCGGCGTTCTTCTAACTGATTGTCCAATTGTATAACCAAATCGATAAGCTCAGCCAAATCCTGCAGTTCCTTCTTAGCCACCAGGTGCTCCTTCAGGACCGACGACTGTCCGTTTATGAAGGCGGCGTGGAGCGCAGTCATATTCCAGCTGGATCTCGCAGCCGTGATGTGGAAGTCGACTGCATATTCGGCTGCGCTCTGGCGCCCCTGTCTCATTGACAGCAGCACGGTAGACGCTGTTTCGCCTCTGTTAGGGTGATCAAAAACAGTTCTGAGCTCCCTCACAAACCCAGTATAAGAGGCAAGGAGCCGTGAACTTTGTTCCCAAAGCGCTGTAGCCCAAGCGCGTGCCTCACCTCGAAGCAATTAATCACGTAAGCCACCTTGCTGGCATCAGACGCGTACATCACGGGACGCTGTGCAAAGATGAGCGAACACTGCATAAGAAAGTCCGCGCACGTCTCCACACAACCTCCGTATGGCTCTGGGGGGGCTTATGTATGCTTCAGGGGATGGTGGGGGGGGTCGTTGAATGACCAGTGGAATGTCTGTATTCGGCACCGGGTCGGCAGGAGGAGGAACTGCAGCAGCGCCCTGAGTGCGCGCTTCCACCTGCGCGGTGAGAGCCTCCATCCTGCGATTAAGGATGATGTTTTGCTCGGTCATCAGGTCCATCCAAGCGGTAAAGGCGGTGAGGATGTGCTGCAACTCACCAATCACGCCTCCAGCCGACGCCTGTGCACCCTGCTCTTCCATTGGCTGTCCAACAGATGGTTGACGCCCCTCAGGATCCATGACGTTGGCCGAGATATCCTGTTGGGGAAAGTGTAGTGAAACTTACCCACAACAGGGAGCGCAAATGAACGGTCAATAGATGAGCCAAAAGGTAACAATTTAATGTTGTGAATGTGCACAACGATTATACAGACAATCACAGAATCTGATAGCAGTCAATACACCAAGATGACGTGTGGGCAGGCTCAAGGATAGAAGACGTCTGTCCTGAGAAGAGCCGGGACCACACGATTTCCACCGCCACAGAACCTGTTGAATACTGGAGCCGCCAAGTCCCGAATTCCCAGGTGATCACCGTCCCCCTATCTACCAGTCTCACCAGATTCTCCAGATGCATTTCAGGCCATCAACACCTGTATGGATGACATCAAGCACTGGCTCACACAGAATTTCCTGAGTCTAAATGAATCCAAATGGAATTCTGTCTTTTTGGCACCACAAGCCCACTCGCTGTTGTCTCAAACGGTCACTCACTTCCTCACCATAACACCGTAATCAGAAACTTGGGAGTTCACTTGGACACTGACATAAATCTCCATAAACAAATTGACTCTGTTGTTAAGACAAGCTTCTTTCAGCTCTGCATTCTTACAAAAGTGAAACCCTTCCTCAGTTGTTGTGACCTGGAGAAAGCAATCCATGCATTCATCAGCTCAAGCTTGGACTACTGCAATGCTTTGTACATTGGACTCAGTCAAACATCTTTACACAGATTACAACTGGTACAGAATGCTGCTGCCCGGCTCCTCACAAATTCTCGTAAACATCACCATATCACACCTGTTTTGCGCTCTCTCCACTGGTTGTCAGTGCAATACAGAATCCAATACAAATTTCTCCTGTTCATTTTCTGCTCCATCCACAGCCTTACAACTGTGTATCTATGTGAGATTCTGACCTTTCACCAGCCCAGCAGATTTCTATGATCTGCACAGCTCTACTTGTTGGAGCAGCCCAGGTCTCGAAGCAAACAGTGGGGTGATCGTGCATTCACAGTAGTAGGTCCTAAACTTTGGAACTCGCTGCCCCTCGACTTGCGTGCCATCTCGGATCTGCCCCTTTTAAAACAAAACTCAAAACGTATTTGTTTAGATGTGCTTTTGATACTTAGTCTTGTTTAGACTTGGGAATAAAATGTATCTGTGTTCTTCTTTTTAACTATATTTTAAATACGATTTTTATATGTACAGCGCTTTGGTCAACTTACGTTGTTGTAAAGCGCTTAACAAATAAAATTTGATTGATTGATTGATTGATTGATTGATTGATTGATTGATAATGTATTCAGAAGATTCAGAGAATCTGGAGAACTTTCTACACGTAGGCGGCAAGGCCGAAACCAACATTGAATGCCTGTGATCTTTGATCCCTCAGGTGGCACTACATTAAAAACCAACATCATTGTGTAAAGGATCTTACTGGGTGGGCTCAGGAAAACTTCAGGAAACAATTGTCAGTTAACACAGTTTGTTGCTACATCTACAAGTGCAAGTTGAAACTACCATGCAAAGCGAAAGCCATACATCAACAACATCCAGAAACGTTGCCGCCTTCTCTGGGAAAAGAGTGGAAAAGTCTACTGTGGTCTGATGAGTCCACATTTCAAAACAATTTGGAAATCATGGATGTCATGTCCTCTGGACAAAAGACGGAAAAGACCATCCAAATTGTTACCAGCGCAAAGTTCAAAGCCAGTGTCTGTGATAGTATGGGGGCATGTTAGTGCCCATGGCATTGGCAACTTAAACACATATGTGATGGCACATCAATGCTGAAAGGTACATCCAGGTTTTGGAGTAACACATGCTGCCATCCAAGCAATGTTTTTTTTCAGGGAAGTCCCTGCTTATTTCAGCAAGACAATTCCAAGCCACATTCTACGTGTTACAACAGCATGGCTTCGTAGTAAAAGAGTGCGGGTACTACAGTGGCCTGCCTGCAGTCTAGACCTGTTGCCCATTAGAAAATGTGCGGCGCATTATGAAGCACAAAATTCGACAACAGAGACCCTGGACTGTTGAACAACTGAAATGTACATCAAGCAAGAATGGGAAAGAATTCCACCTACAAAGCTTCAAGAATGAGTGAACCTCAGTTCCCCAACACTTATTGAGTGTTGTGAGAAGGAAAAGTGATGTAACACTGTAGTAAACATACCACTGCTTTTGTGAAGCGTGTTGCAGGCATCCATTTCAAAATGAGCAAATATTTTCACAAAAACAATACATTTTATCAGTTTGAACATTAAATATCTTGTCTTTGTGGTGTATTCAATTGAATATAGGTTGAAGTGGATTTGCAAATCATTGTATTCTATTTTATTTACATTTTACACACTGTCCCAACTTCATTGGAATTGGACTTATGTTGACAAAAGCTTCACTGCAAAATTAGAGATCAAATGACAATGGCTGTGGAAAATCTTTTGTAATCCATCACAATCGAAATAGTCATGAAAAAAAGGTAAAAATATAATTATTAGCTGCATATATAGAGCTCCGGGATCTGAGATTGAAGAGTTTCAAAATTGGACAGAGACCTTTTTTCACAGATGTGTAATAAGTGAGTATTTGTCTGTGGAGATAAACATTAATCTCTTAAACCTGTATCAGCATAAGTGACAGAGGATTTCATTAATACTATGTACAGTTTAAATTTATATCCAAAAAATTACTAGGCCTTCAAGAATCACTTGACATTCTCATTGATAATATACTTGCCAATGATATCGAAAATAAAACATTAAGTGGCTTACTAATTAATGATATTAGTTACCATTTACCATTTTTTTATAGTAACTGATCTAAATAAATATATATATGTACTGAGAAAATACAATATTGCAAGTGCCTGCAATCTGAAGAAGCTTGTTGGGAAAGTGTAGCGACACGGACCCACAACAGGGGGCGTAAATGAACGGACAATGAAAGAGTCGAATATGAACACTTTACTGTTGTGAATGAGCACAACCACAATACAGAGGAATGTGAAATTTTGCAAACAGTCAATCACAGGGTGACGTGTGGGCAGGCTCGAGGATAGAAGACGTCTGTCCTGAGAAGAACCGGAACCACATGATTTCCTCCGCCACCGAACCCGGAGAATACTGGAGCCGCCAAGTCCCGAGTCCCCAGGTGGCCACCGTCTCCAAATGTCGGATCTGGTACTGCTGCCAAGAAGCAGAAACAACAAGATGTGGGTGTGTGCACACCCAGTAACAGCAATGGTGGAGATTCCACCTCCACCTCTCATCCACACTCGTGCAGCTCCTGTCACACAGCACTTATCTGGTGGGGTGTAAAGCGAAGCTGTCGCCAGTCACGCCAATCTCCAGATAGTGCACTCCACAGGAAAAAACAGCTGCAAAAAATGAGTTTACTAGACACAGCTATTTATACGGCTGAGATTGTTACTTTCACAGGTCGATGATATCTCTGCAACGAGGTGGAGATGACGTCCGGGTTTTATGGAGTAGCATGATGAAGTGTTGATGGGTGACAGCTGTCATGAGATGATGAGTGACAGCTGTCACCCCCAGCTGTGCCCGTGGCGGCAGCGCCCTCTCGTGCCTGAAGCCCGCACTCCAGGCAGGGTGCCATCTGGTGGTGGTGGGCCAGCAGTACCTCCTCTTCAGGCGGCCCACAACACAAAGCTATCACTACATTAAAAAATGTTTTACTTTAACATGATTGGAATCCCATTTATGAGAAGAAAGATGCAAATTTACCATATTCTGAATTTGAAAACATATTTCTCAATATATACAACAAAAATTGTCCAATTATACAGTATAATAAAATAATAAATATAACACATGGATAACAAAAGGTCTTCAAAAGGATTGTAAGAAGAATTAAAAGTAAATCAAGATCAGACATTAAATATAAGGACTATAAAAATAAACTAACAACTATTATGTGGAACTGTAAAAAAAATCTGAACATTATTATCACTTTACCGAGACGTTGCTAGGCCGGTAGCGTAGATTTACGTCAATGCTACCTGGCTATACCCGCCCCCTGTGCGTAAACAAATCAAATCAAATCAATTTCATTTATATAGCACCAAATCACAACAGTTGCCCCAAGGCACGTATTAAACAAATGACATCATAGTGCACGCACAGCCTAAGAATTGTCTGCAGAGGAAAAGATAAAAAGGCGAGAAGTGTGTTTTGGTCCCAATATGGATATTCCGGATGACTTTCTCATGGTTAGTACGACAATGAACAGCAGCCAAAGCAGCCAGCTTCATGAGGACGCACCGCCGAATTTGGAGAGCAGCACGTGCCAGCCGACAAGACAAAAAGTTAAAGTGAGCCAACTTCTTATGTACACGTTACGTGTTGTGTATCTCAGTAAGTGATAATAATGCAAATAACATGCATTTGTCGTGCGGTGTGCATTTTCTGAGTCCCTCCGTCCATGCTGTCGCCCGCAGTGACAGATATTTGCCCTTGTCTAACTCAGGCAAATATCTGTCACTTTGTGTGACTGGGCATGAAGTTCGGGCCTCTGAAAATGCATACTGCCTCCAAAAGCATTTTATTGTATTAGTATTATAGCAAATAAACCTAAATCAAATAACATACCCAACATACTTTACTTATAACAACCAAGATGAATATAACATGAGTAAAGTAGTGAATAGTTTCAATAAATGTTTTGGTAATGTTGAACCAGATCTGGCAGCTGAAATTCCACATAGCCCATGGGAAATCAGGAATTAATCGCCAGGAATCCACACACAATGTTTCTTGGCCCAGTAGATGAAAGGGAAATTATTAATCAGTGGTGGGCATAACCAATAATTATCAAAGATAAGTTTTCATTATCAGATTATCTTTTCAGATAACTTCAAAAACCTTATTCGGATTAATATCTTCCGATAAATTTTTTGTCCGATAATTTTTAGACCGTTAACGTGATAAGCAAAGGTGAACAGATGTGTAGTTCTACCCTCTGCAAACAGAGGAGGAAATGCTTCTAAAGAAGCCGCTCTATCCTCTGCAGGCAAAGGAGAACTGGTCACCAAAAAAACCCCATTTCTTTTAACCCCATACTGATACGCAGCCAAAATCATCCATGTCATCCAGAGGCATACATTTTTAACTTATGGTTCAAATTTTAACCAAACTTGTTTCAGACAAGGTATTTAATTACGTCTCGTCTGAAGTTTTTATAAGTGAAAATATCAGATATATGTTTTAGTTTTAAAGTAATGCACTGATTTTTAAGGTTTTAGTGTGGACATGCTGTGTCCAGGTGCATTATGGTGATAGTGTAATCTCAGTACTTTCACGACATGAGAATGCATTTTGATCAGGCTCCACGGACAACAGCATTAAATTATAGTGCCTAAAACTCTCGTGAATATATTCTCTGGGTTTATAGACATTGTTATTGTGCTTGCGTTTATTAAATTCCACGCATCTTAAACGTAGCAAGTAGCACCACAGATTATCTGGTATTTTGTTTTGGCAAGTTTTCAAGGTCTCTACTGCCATCTACCGGCCAGTAGTGTTCATGGCAGTATTCAAACTGAAGCTGGGCTGATATTTTCAATCACTGTACTCGGTTCTAGCTCAAACTGTACCACAGAACCGCACGGGGTAAAAGTTCAGAACGCACGATTTATGTTCTCACACACATTGTACGTTCAAAACCATGGCAGCCATTTTTCTTATTATTACATTCAATATGCAATTAGATAAACTATTATTATTGATTTCTTCCCATAACTCAGGAATATGTGTAAATTACTGAATTTACATTTTATTAATTTATATACTATGGGATTTTCTTTACACTGTCCCCCTACCGTTCTCTTTAAAGACACATGGTATGCTTGTGGCAATGAACAGAAGCTTTCCATAACTTTTCATTAAACCCAATAGTCAACCACATATGACTTTAATTAATTTTATTCTCAGGCTAAAAAGTAATTTGATTATATGGGCGGCAAGACAGAGACCAGGGATCCGTATCTGTTCTCCATCTGAGGTTAAGCACTTAGGGTTCCACGAATCCATTCATTACACCAAAAGCACTGCTACATTAAGATAATGTCGGTAATAATTGTGTGATTCAATATTCTCATGTGACTTAGGTATAATTGAAAAAAAATACTGCTGCAACATCAAAGCAGCACCCATACCTTACTGAGCTGGAGGCTTTGTTGTAAAAAGGAACACGTTCTGCACGATTCACGCCCGCGAGCATGGGCATCTGTGCAACTGCTTGCCTGTGCATTTGCTTTCACTGACTGTTTACTGTTTTCTGAAAGTGTGTTGTGTTGTGCTCAAATCCCTGTCAAGAATGGGAAGCGGTAAAAAAAGAAAGGGAGCCAGCTCATAAAGCATTAGACAAATTGTGACGTCAGACTATTGTACACCTTCTGAGCTCACTTGCCATCTGCAAGAATTAATATTTGCTTTTGGGCATTTCAGTAAGTCTCTGTGGGGAAGTGGGGTGGCGCACAGCAAGGTAGGCAGTGCGCTGCTTTGGATAGCGGTGAAAATTGCTTCTGTTCCCTTCATCTTTATTATGGTTATTGAATTTGGTTCAAAAGTAGCTGACATCAAAGGGTTGCTCACAAATTCATAAATTGAGAGGTGCAGTGTATTTCATTGTGAACCCAGAAAAAGGAATGTCGGAAACAACTTTAAAATGAAAGGAATTCTCGCATGTGCAAAGCAGGTGTCATTTGCTGTGGATCTGCGCTGCACTCTAGGTTAGGGGTATGTTATTATTGGAGCTCAGCTCCAAAGAAAATAGACCAAATACAATAGTATGCAAATGTGTGTTTTTCCTCAGAGTTTGCAGAATCCACAATACCAATTAACAAAGACACACTTCCCTTATAGCTGAAAATCCACTTAATGCATTTCTACCACAAACTGTTAATTTGAATTGTTGAACACAAGAAAGCAATCTATTCCTAACATTGAGTTTGATAGACAAAATGGAAACTTGGAGTGAAATAAAGTCATAAATTATATCCTTATATACCCTTGAAAACCTATTACAGCCATTCTGCACCGCTTTAGACTGTCTGTAACAGACATTTTGGGTGCTTTTCTGTGAACTTCAAAGCTGACCTACGCGCTCCCCTGATTGATGGATAGGCTCACCATCGATGCCCGCTTATCCATCAAGTAAAGCCACCCATGATGAATGAATGTGCCTGTTGTCAACTGTGCATCACCTCATGAAGTATTATCCTTTTTAGCCCAACGTATTTATCCTTTGGGCAAAGATTGATTAACTATGGATGGGATTCACTCAGCAATTATGACCTCATTGCTAATCAATCTACCTCTTTCTAAGGGAGACCTGTGCTAACTGTTGGTCTCGTGTCCGTGCACGTGCACATACACACAAAGGCAACAGTGTCAGTTATCAGCAGGTACATTTTCTCAGTACATGGGCTCATGGGAAAGGGATTTTTTTCTGCATGGTGCTGACGCTATAGAGTTGGCAATACCAGTCAATCAATCAATCAATCAATCAATTTTTTTTATATAGCGCCAAATCACAACAAACAGTTGCCCCAAGGCAGTCAGACAAGTTTTAATTTGGTACAGCATATATCTCTCAAATGTTGAACTACCCATTAAATTTCATGTTGATTAAAATATATCAAATGCATCTAAAATATCCCAAACTACCCCCGAACCCATAATTGGTAAAAAAGGTAAAAAGACAAATAGTGCACTCAACTTCAAAACTGTTTTTTCAGGTTTAGGTTCAAGTAATATCTTTGCAATGCACTATTTATTTATATTTACAAAAATGTTATTCAAAAAAGCACATTCTAAAAAATACACCATGTTTTTCACAATTTAACAATGTGTATGCTAGTGCATGTAAAGCCTATGCTTGCGCACATGGATGCAAAATTTATCAACCATCAAACAGGTGTCATGTTCACCATGTTTTCCATTTGCTTGTACCACACTCAAAAATAATCTTCAGAAATAGGTTTTGCAAAATTCCACAACAGTGTTTCAAGTTTTGGAATCACCAAATTGCAGTGGCAATGATCATCACCAGCCAAACATGCTATCATCCATTAATGAGGGATTTATGTTCACAGTCTGGTGTATCCTCCATCTTGTAATTGTACAAGTAGTGGGGATGATGTTTTTCCCTGTTGTTGTGGGTTTAACGTGATAACCTAGGCTCATGTGAAAGTGGCCACAAGCAGTGGCATAGCAATCTCAGCACTGGCCCAGTGCAAGATGTATTGACGGGCCCTACGTGCATGTTACTAGTTATTAGGCATACGTGCGCAAGCTGTAGATAATGACTCTGTGATTCTGGGAGCAATGAGAGAATGGATTCATCAGCCAAGTTCTAAGACAAATGCATCATCAGCTACAAAATAAATATTTTATAGCATGGTGTTAAGTGGGACAAAGTCGGATGTATTGGCATGACAAATTCACGGGAGTGAAATTCGTTCAAGTGTCAAGGTGCCTGAAAAACACAGACCCCTTGTGAAACTGGCCCACAGTGGTGATCAAACAGGGAACGGGCATGCAATGCACCACAGTCAGATTATTATAACATACCCAGGTTCCTTGAAAAATATTTGGGTCAGTGGAAGGGAGTCTCACGCTGGGCAAAATCCTCTATAAAATCCTCAATGCCCAACTCTCTGGATCTAGATTTTCAGTGGTGAGGATAGCTAAGCCACTCAGCTACTCCTGCCCAATCGAGTATATCTTGACTGTCTTAGTGTTCTATTCAATTTCAGTTTATTTCATTTCTGTATAGCACCAAATCACAACAAAGTTGCCACAAGGCGCTTCACACAAGTAAGGTCTAACCTTGCCAACCCCCAGAGCAAGCACACAGGCGATGTTGCCAATTTAGCAAATTTGTTGTCAAATTTAGCAACTTTTTGACCATCTCAAGTGACAAAATACCCTATCTAGTGACTTGCAGAAAATCTGACAACTATTATTCTGCACAAACTGTTCAGTTTTCTAACAGTGGAATTGTTTGGAATGGTGATGCTCAGGGGACATGACAGGAGGTGGACAATGGGAGATGAAGAGGAGGAGCAGGTTTTCTCTGCAGGCAACCGTACCATCTTACGTCTAGTTATATTGAAAAGGGTTTAATAAACATTGACACAAGTCACTTTTGGGATGTTTATCCAGTTTAAAACATTTATTGGAAAAGCAATCAAAAGTAATTAAAAGGAATAAGGTACGTTACTAATGATGTATTTAAAAAAACTTACATTACTTACTACATTTATAGTAATTAGTAATCTAGAAGCTACTTCTTTTCAAAAATAACCTTCCGAACACTGGCTTTAAAAAGCACAGTGTGCCAGTGAAGTTGGGCACAAAGTTGTACTTAATCATGGGTGTTTTTGCATAACAGGAAACACATTAATCAAAGTGCCATCTGTCAATACTGGTACCGGAAACTGGCACATTGCTATTTATATGGTGGACTTAGTAGGTCACGGAACTAAATACTTTTCTGGTGAAGAAACTGAAGAATCACGCTCAAGCAGACTATCTACTGGACCCACATAAATCCACCAAAGCTCCCTACAGGGAAGCATTTGAACATGTTGTCCCTGCAATGCCTCCACCTTTACCAATCATCTGATCTCCTATGCAGAAAGACCCCTGCTGCTCTACTCATGGACCCTCCTGTGTTGCTATGAAACTAGTAATGATGCATGAATTTGCTGTACACTGATGTGTGCTTTGTGTAAGATCAGGGTCAGTTTTTATGTGCATTCATTTTTATTAAATGATGCCCTCTTTTATAATAGAAGTGGAACGTGAAATCTTCTTACAACAGTCAATATTTCCATCCTGTTTCATAAACATCAGTTAATTATAGAAAAAACTGTAAGGAGAGGATTTGGATCAGTTTTGATCACTGCTTTGGTTCGATGCCACTGGTCTACTTTACTCCTACATCATACATGGAAAGGTTATCATTCTCTAAATAGAATGCTCACTGTTTTCATATCTGCACAGTTTGTGATGAATGATCTTCAGTTCAGAAAGTGATGGCCGTGACTTGTGTTCTGTTGTGTTCAGCAGCCTTTGTCATAGTGTCATGGTCCCACAAGGTTTGTCCCTGTGATGAGCATTGCTTTCTTTCTTTCTTTCTTTATTTATTTTTGCCAGTGTTGTGACACTGGAATAATTTTATATCTAGACATCACAGGTCAAATAGGTGGATGATAATTACACAGCTATGAGTGTACTGACACATTGATTTAATTTTCAATTCACTTTTAGCTCTATTTCCTTCTTTTCCATGTGAAATTTCACAGATTTGCCCATCATTCTTGTTAGGCACCTAAAGCAATTGCTTGTTTTGTGTCTAATGTACACTACCAACTGCAAATTGCCTGGATTGGAAGGTCCAGATAATAGGCTCACTTATCAATTTGATCTGATGTCACAATGTCTTAGTTTTTCCTGTTTGAAATATTATTGACTTTATCCTACTTGGTAAGAGTGAAACATGTTGTACACATATACTATGTTGGGTCATATCATAGCATAACATTTTTATGAGGTTTTTAGGCACAACCAGGGTGTAGACCTGCAAAGTGTGATGTCACATATTCATGACAATGCTCATGTTGACTCAAATTCAAATCATTTCAATTAATTTTACTTTATTTACATAGCATCAAATCACAACAACACTGCCTCAAGATGATTTACGCAAGTAATGCCTACAATTACCAACCCCCTGAACAAGCACAAATGCAACAGTGGTCAGGAAAAGCTCCCTCTGGTGATAACGAGGAAGAAATGTCAATCAGACCAGACTCAGAGGGGTTACCCACTGCTTAGGCCATTATTACAGTTACAGGTTTTTACAAATTTGACAAGACTTTCTTAATAAACAGAAGAAACAGAAAACAGAAATAGAAGAGCAACAAAAACAGTCCCTAATTGAGATTAAAAGGCAGTCTATCTTGGGTATATAATCTCTGCGCCTCCGAGTCCAGAAAAGGTAGGGTTTTTCTGAGGTCAGTCCTAAACCCTGGGGTGCAAGGCAAGCATCCATTCAGTGTCTCATCAGTGCCTTGGACAGAGTGAAAAAGAGCAAATTCAGTGGGCTGGAAATAACAGCAATTCAACAGCAGTAAATCAGCAGGGAACCAGAAAGATTACTAAAGTGGTCACTGGCAGCTAGCCCAGTACTTCATTAACAGACCCAGAATACAGATGTAGTGAGGCTGAGACCTGGTACATTGTTAATACAATTAATGTAAATGGAGAAAAAACAAAAAACAAAAACACACACAAAAAAAAACATAATTCCATACTACACCAGTGTGCTAGCCATACACATGGGAGAAAAGATCCATCTTTTGTCTGGACTTGAGTGTCTCCACAGAATCTGACTGTTTTATCTCTGCAGGGAGATCATTCCACAAGACAGGCACACAATAAAAAATAGCAATGCATCCACATGCAATGGCTTTGCAAGTAGAACATACATTTGCACAATATCTCTTGTATCAGCCAGAACTGTGCACACGTTTCTCATCTTTTTGCCAGCAATGGTGAAATTTCAACTGAGATTGTCGTAGCTGGGATATATTTGACCTAATGTTGTATTTTTTTTTGGGGGGGGGGGGGGGGGGGGATAATCGAAGAAATCTTGAGCTGTAAATGGACAGCACCTTAGAGGTGATTGTCCTTGTGCTACGACCATGGTGAATAGGAACTTTGAATTATGCTTGTATTTTTCATCAAATTTTAGTAATAGGTCCGTTTTGTAGCCAATAATGCATGCTTATAGTCCAGAATAGCATCAAGCCATGCCTGATAGAATACTTCTAGTTTTGAACTTTGCCATTTTAGTTTGAGACCTCTAGACTTATGCTTGAGGCCATGTACATGATCATTGAACCATGGCGAGTATGTTTGGGGTGGGGCAGGGGGTCATAGCTTGTGTGTAGGTGGCATAATTATATAATTTAAGCTATCAACAAGACTATCTCCTGTATGATCATGTCTCAAATGTGAAGCTAAAATATCAAAGTAGTCTGACTCCAAGTTCATCTGAAGTTGAGGGGTTGATGTGTCATCATCATGGTAAATAAGTGTCTTGTCAAAGTTGGACAAGGTTTTATGAGATGCCGTCATTTGTGCAAAATAAACTTAAAATGGACAAAAAATATTGAAGGATTCTGGCAGCATATTATCAGGAATTTTGGAGGTAAATTTGCACTCATCAGTCCAGAAGATGCACAAGGACCATACTTGGATGTTCCAACGTGACAACAATCCAAAAACACAAGAACAAGTTGACCTGTCATTGGCTACAGCAGAATAAATTGGAGGTTCTGGAGTGGTCATCTCAGTGTCCTGACTTCAATATCACTGATCCACTCTGGGGAGATCTCAAACATGCAGTTTATGCAAGACAGCCCAGGAATTTACAGGAACTGGAGGCCTTTTGCCAAGAGGAATGGGGATCTTTACCATCAGATAAAATAAGGAGCTTCATCCACAACTACCATAAAACACTCTAAGCTGTCATTGATGTTAAAGGGGGCAATACACGATATGAAGAACTCTGGTAATTAAACTTTTGATCAGGGTCATTTGGATAGATTCTGTTGTCAGTATGATTTAGAAAGAGTAAACACAGTTGTTTGACAATAAAAGTATTCACCCAACCACAAACTATGAGTGAAACTAATTATTTATTTATAAGGTCTGTGATAAAAGTAACGGACCTTATTTTTTTTCAAAAACCATATGGATTTGAATCACGGTGATTACATCAGACATGTTTGAACCCTCGTGGGCATGCGAGAGTTTTTTCACGCCTGTCGGTTACGTCATTCGCCTGTGGGCAGTCTTTGAGTGAGGGAATTTTGTTTCTCATGGTCTGAGAGTCCTTCAGTGCCTTTTCGCAAACTCCAGGTGGGCTGCCATGTGCTTTTTAACGTCTGGTCACTCTACCATACAGGACTGATTGGTGGATTCCTGCAGATGCTGCCATCTGGAAGGTTTCCTCTCTCCACAGAGGAATGCTGGAGCTCTGACAGAGTGACTTTCAGGTTCTTGGTCACCTCCCTGACTAAGGCCCTTCAACCCCAAATGCTCAGTTTAAATGGGCACCCAGCTCTAGAAGAGTCCTGGTGGAACCTCTTCCATTTCCGGATGATGGAAGCCACTGTGCTCATTTGGACCTTCAAAGCAGCAGAAATGTTTCTGTTAAATGGACTGCATTTATATAGCACTTTTTCAAGTGCCTCACACGCTCAAAGTGCTTAAAATAATGCCTCACATTGACCCCCAATGTGAGGGTGCCCCTTGCACACAGAGAGCAACTAGGGAATTAAGGACCTTGCACAAGGGCCCTTATTGATTTTGCGGTCAGGCTGGGATTTGACCCGAGGATCCTCTGGTCTCAAGCCAGTGCTTTAACCACTAGACCATCACCTCCCCTCCCACACAGTAGACATAATAGTGGCTGGGACACTCAATGCCAAATCATGAAATTATAAATGACAAGAAATTACCGCTAACTGAAAACATAGCTTGAGTGTTTTGAAACCTGTATTGAACAATGTTCCTGAATTGCATCAAAGGAAGGCATCACAACATAGGCAATTAACACGAGATATACCCCCAAAAAAGAAGAAACTAGAAGCACTCAGAGAGTTCAAACCTCTGCCAAGGCCATAGGGTCACTGACCCTAAAGAGATTCCCTCCTTGGCACAGTGATCTATTCAACAATTCAGTGTACAACCAAAAACTATGATACATACACTTTTCTTTCCTGTATATTTGACATCCTTGACCATGAAACATACCACTAGAACTTAGAATCACTTTTATGTCTTTATTAGTTCAAACGTTATTGTATAAAAATGATTTTTCGGTAATGCCAGTTTTCTTCTGGATCTAGCTCCATAACATTTGAAGCTACATCAAATCTGATGACACCTCACTGAATCAGTACATTCAGCTACATTTTGGTGTTAGTTGTGCATCTCTAGCTTCATTTGTCACCTCACACTGACACATTTTCTATTTTCCCTATATTTTTGCATATTCTGGACTTACGCATAGCCAAGGGTGGGCCTGGATGGGCCTGGGCCCGCCCTTGTCAGCCAGGCCCGCCCCATCCGATGAGAAGGCTGAGTCGACACTCGACAATCACCTGTGTTGCCTCATTGTATTCCTATGATATGGTATTGCATTAGCACTGAGCGACAATTAATAAATTTTGTCAAAAAAATCTGGCTCATCTTCTGTGATTTTTATTAATTCATTTTCAGAGTACAGTGGTCCCTTGCTATCACGCAGTTCACCTTTCACGGCCTGCAGTTTCGCGGATTTTTTTTTGAGCAATTTTGCATGCTTTTTTTTTAACGGCGCATTGTGTTCTGCGTCTTTATCAGGCGGGCCAGTTGCGGCACCGGTCAGCATCACCGCGATGCTCTCACTGCCTCTGATGCACTTTCTGCGGGCTCGGTAAATGCAGCAGCGGGCCATTCACTGCGCCCTCCTGTCTGCTATGCGTAATTGTGCCAAATCTGGCAACAGGTCCAAAGACTACCCTTGCTGTTTTGATGCAGATTTGACCGCAGCCGCAGAGCTCCGTGGACACCAAGAGAGGACTTGGATTCTTTGCAGGTCCTTCATCTGTACATCCGGAGGCACGGAACGAAGGGAGAGCACGCGCATTGTGTTCTGCGTGTGTCTGTTTATAATCTTCTCGCACAGTAAAAAGTAAAAAGAGAGTGTTTACACAAGAGAGAAAAGTTAGAAAATGTTAATGCCTGTTTGAGAAAAGTGTATAAAGTGTGTAGTGAGGGTTTTACAGCCTTAAAACATCTATAATAATTGCAAAAAATAGCACTGACTACTTCGCGGATTTCGCTGTTTTCTACTGTTAATCGGATAAAAACGTCCACCAGAACATCCATGTTGACTCACAGACTGAATGCACTCTCTGTGCTTTCCCTTGAAAGAGAACTGACCAAATCTTTGGACTATGATGTGATAAGAGTTCAACAAAAAACCCCGTCGTCTCCTGCTGTAGCATTAAAAGGATTCATCAAATGTAAGTGTGAGACCATTAATTACTTTTTTCTTCTAAATAGGCCTAATGTGTAATATTATATTGCAAATGCCACGAATCATGTTGTGTCCGTTCTGATGGTTTTTAATTTGGCTGCCGAGCCATGGTTTCCATTGTTTATCAATTTCATAATTTGGCTGCCGAGCCAACCTGTTTTCATGTTGCGGATATATTTTGAATTTTTACTTTAAAGGACTTTACATGACTAAGCGTTGTGTTGCTGCTTGCATTGTCCACGGGGTGCGTGTGTCTGACACTTTGTGTCTGTGTAACTGTGCACACAGCATCTGTGCAGTTGGCTGAGATGTGTTCATCATTAAACTTGGAATTCATTTTTGAAACAATGCCTTATTTAAATACCTATGTTTTGGGTTTAGGCCGCCAAGTAGGCTACCAGAATTGCACTGAATGTGTGTGTGTGTGTGTGTGTGTGTGTGGCGCTGCACTGCAGCGCATTATCCATGAAGAGTACTTGTGTCTGACGTGTCGCGTCTGTGTGCTCACTTTGCCAGTGCTGTAGGCTAAGTGATAACGTTGCTTGCGATGTCCAAACGAGGCATACTTTTTCAAACGGTGTATTATAATACCTACACCTTACCTACAACCCCAAAGGTTGGGCCCGTCTGATTTTTTCTGGGCCCACCGTTTTATGATTTCTGCTACGCCCGATTCTGGATCACCAGATCCAATCCGGATCCGATCATCACCAAACTTTGTTGTTTGATAGAACATTTGACTATGTTACACCCTAATTTTTTTCAAGCCTTTCTGCCTTGTTTTTGTGGAGTTAGAAACTAGAATGTCAAAATTCCCCCTATCCCGCAATGGTGAAGAATCCTTTAAAAAATTCCTGGATCCATCGTGATCCAGATCACCACTAAAATTTAATCACATGTTTCTTGTCATTTCTAACCACTCCACAAATTTCATCAAAATCCGTTCAAAACCTTTTGAGTTATCCTGCTGACAAACAGACAGACAAACAAACAAACTCGACCGAAAACATAACCTCCTTGGCGGAGGTAAAAATGGCAACCTTAAACGAAAACTGAACAATAGCTGTTACATGTAGCGGAGGACAGTGTCAAAACCTTTTGTTGGAGGATAAATCATTTTTGGCTAACTTGAAACACCATCCTTGAGTATTTCCAAGCCTGTTCCCTTCCCCAAATTTTTGCTGTAAGACCATCCTGTCTCGGAGGTCTACAGACAATTCCTTTGACGTGTTTGGTTTGTGCACATTCACTGTCAGCTGTGGGACTTTATATGAGTACAAGTGTGTGCCTTTCCAAATCATGTCCAGTCAACTGAATTTACCCTAGGTGGACTTCCATTAAGCTGCAGAAACATCTCAAAGATGATCAGGGGAAACAGGAAGCACCTGAGCTGAATTTTGAGCCTCATAGCAAATGTTGTGAATACTTAGGTACATGTGATTTTTTTTTTTTAACATACAAGTGGCATTATGCCATTTATACTTTATTCTAGACATATTTTAAAGTCTGTTCCTAAAATATAGAACTGCCTAAACACCCAGGATTGTATGTAAAATAAATCTGAGCTCAAGTACAACTTAAATGTATCATATTATGTATCAAACATGATTAAACTAAGGGCTATTACAATTTACTTTTTTAAATTTTATGTAGTGACAAACACTCCAAAGCACATCTTTTCTTTTTTGTGTAAAGTACATACACCACAAGCACCACAAACCATTTTTAAAGCCATTCCTTTCACTTACACATACCATTTCACTTCTCATGATCTAGATTGAAGAGCTCACCTTTTGGAACTTGTGTCACATTTTACAAGGAGGTTATCTCAGTTATTTAAGAGGTGGAAAAATTACTGGTATATTCTCTGCAGCATTCATGAGATCACAGACGGCGACAGCTGTGATTAATGTGAAGTGATAATAGAAATGCAGGAATTACAGTAAAAGCTTTTGATGTACAATTGATGTATAAATGATTTCAATAAGCAGGTGGAATAGACATTTTATAGACTTATTGGTTGCGGTTACTCAGAGGGATCGTCTTGAATTTAGTTTAAGTGACACTGAAAAATATTTGACAAGTATTTCTGTTGATAAAAGTACGTACGTACGTATACGTACTAGCTGACATTCTGACAAGAAAACAGTGTCCTCCAACTTTAGATACATTGAAATTAAAACCTTTTCACAAGCCTTTGATTAATTCATGCATAGCTTGTACTAATTATGCTAATTCTGAGTTTGAATTACAGTTTTCTTCCATTTTACATATACTCAACAAAAAATATAACGCAACACTTTTGGTTTTGCTCCCATTTTGTATGAGATGAACTCAAAGATCTAAAACTTTTTCCACATACACAATATCACCATTTCCCTCAGATTGTTCACAAACCAGTCGAAATCTGTGATAGTGAGCACTTCTCCTTTGCTGAGATAATCCATCCCACCTCACAGGTGTGCCATATCAAGATGCTGATTAGACACCATGATTAGTGCACAGGTGTGCCTTAGACTGCCCACAATAAAAGGCCACTCTGAAAGGTGCAGTTTTGTTTTATTTGGGGGGGGGGATACCAGTCAGTATCTGGTGTCAACACCATATGCCTCATGCAGTGCAACACATCTCCTTCACATCATCCGTGAAGAGAACACCTCTCCAACGTGCCAAACTCCAGCGAATGTGAGCATTTGCCCACTCAAGTCGGTTACGACGACGAACTGGAGTCAGGTCGAGACCCCGATGAGGACCACGAGCATGCAGATGAGCTTCCCTGAGACGGTTTCTGACAGTTTGTGCAGAAATTCTTTGGTTATGCAAACCGATTGTTTCAGCCAGGGGCGTAGGTTTGCATATGGACCATAGGGACAAGTCACAACCAATATTTTGGGATGGCAAAATAGTCCCTACCAATATTTAGCATTTTTGTTTATATAACAAAATCATTCACCTTTTTTGCGAACTCGATACTATAATTTTAGTCGTCACGTTTTGTGTTTTCGACGTGCCAGAATGACAGGGGTTACCCATGTTGCAATTTCATTGGCTCACGTTCTTCTCACATGGACGTAAACAAAGCGCATCTCGTGGCAGGCAGTGCTTAATTTGTAAGTGGGACGTCCCGGAGCGCAGAGGATGGGGGGCTCCAGTGCAGTGTTGCCAGATGTATGATAATTATCGTATTTGTACGATAGCTTTGCCCTCTGTACGATGTACGATCAATAATGGGAAAAAAACCCAATATGTACGATAATTTCAGTGGGTGCCCAAACACGCATCTCTCTCTGACACCCAAGAATCATTTTGCAGGCGTTGCACTCAGGCGGCATCAAAGGACACACCACACACAGGGCTGCTGCTGGCTTTGGGCTGCTGGACAGTCATTTGAAAGCCCGCCCCCTCCCCATACAAAGTAATGAGTTCCCATCCAATCTCTGCCGTGACAGGAAGATCCCCAACCAACATCTTTTTTTTTTTTTTTTCGAAACTGTATTTCAACAACTGCAATAACAAACAAACAAAACCAAGAGCAAAGAGATATACAAGAAAAATAAAAAAAAGTTAATATTCCTTATGGAGGTGTCAACTTTTTTCTGGTTCAACAAAATCTGCACAAGTGGCCATGGCATCGGATGACGACAGCGACCTCGAGGTTGAATTCGACTCTTTCTAGTCTGGTAATTAACACATGTTTGTGTTACTTCACAGTCTGGTAGTGCATTTGCTGTGCATTTGCGTTCTTTTTTGTGCCATAGTTTCCCCATTAATATAATTACTGTTTAAAAATGTGACATAAAATTCTTTGTAATTAAAAAAAAACGCCTAAATAGCTACGTTGTATGCGTTTGTTTGTGTACGATTAATTTCCTCCCAAAAATACGATAATTTTTGAGGTTTTGGTACCATAGTTTATATTTCATATCTGGCAACACTGCTCCGGTGCAGAAAAAACAGAAGGTCGGGGGCTTGCGAACAATCTGTGCGCCACACTTAAAATAAACTGCCACACCCACACAAACACGCACACACACCTTCACACATGACACTAACATCCTGCCTTTTCCTTAAACAAATACATTTATGTTTGCTGTCTGTCTATGCTCTTTTTCATACTTTTCCCTCGTTTCAAAAGTCACCGAACGCACTTTATTGTAATATATGCAAATATAGCATACTGTTGGAAAGCACGGGTTCTGGCTTTGCTGTCAGTGTTGAAATTTTCAGAGTGAGGGCTTACATGAGAACTTACGGTAATGAGAATCAGCGGCGCACTAGTGTGAAACTTCCGTGTTTTTCCTCTGCGTTATGACATCACAGGCTTACGTTTACCGTAATACACCATATATATCATTGGAATCCCTTTTTTTTTTTGCAAATTAGGTTGCCAGATACCTACAACTGCATTATTGATGAAGAGAATAGATTATACATCTTGTTTGCAAAAACTTTTTTTTTTTTTTTGTTAGCTCCACAAGTTTTTTTTTTTTTTGTTGTCTTGTTCTCTCAGGTGTAGGCCTATAGAATAGATTCGTGATTTTGGGTGCAATTTTGTTATTTAAGCTATTTGTTTGTTTGCCTACACACTTAATATTGTAAATAAAGTGTTAAATTATCAGCATTATGTCATCATATGTTATGTATTATGCTGTACTTGTGCATCTAATGGTATGAGTGGGTTAGGGGGGTGATGGTGGTGAGCAGGGGGGCGGGGTGGGGGGTGGGTGGTATTGTCCCTACCAAAGCTGAGACCAAACCTACGCCCTTGGTTTCAGCAACTGTCCGAGTGGCTGGTCTCAGACGATCTTGGAGGTGAACATGCTGGATGTGCAGGTCCTGGGCTGGTGTGGTTACACGTGGTCTGCGGTTGTGAGGCTGGTTGGATGTACTGCCAAATTCTCTGAAACACCTTTGGAGACAGCTTATGGTAGAGAAATGAACATTCAATACACGAGCAACAGCTCTGGTTGACATTCCTGCTGTCAGCATGCCAATTGCACGCTCCCTCAAATCTTGCGACATCTGTGGCATTGTGCTGTGTGATAAAACTGCACCTTTCAGAGTAGCCTTTTATTGTGGGCAGTCTAAGGCACACCTGTGCACTAATCATGGTGTCTAATCAGCATCTTGATATGGCACACCTGTGAGGTGGGATGGCTTATCTCAGCAAAGGAGAAGTGCTCACTATCACAGATTTAGACTGGTTTGTGAACAATATTTGAGGGAAATGGTGATATTGTGTATGTGGAAAAAGTTTTAGATCTTTGAGTTCATCTCATACAAAATGGGAGCAAAACCAAAAGTGTTGCGTTTATATTTTTGTTGAGTGTATATAATCTGTTTTATGAGCAATTTTATTATTCATAAACATTTCTATTTATTGTAAATTGTTTAATATACAACAAAAATAATAAAAAAAAAAGCCTGCACACTTATTCCTTTGTTACTGTTGGGGAAAGTGTAGTGACACGGACCCACAACAGGGGGCGCAAATGAACGGTTAATAGATGAGCCAAAGGTAACAATTTAATGTTGTGAATGTGCACAATGATTATACAGACAATCACAGAATCTGATAGCAATCAATACACCAAGGTGACGTGTGGGCAGGCTCGAGGATAGAAGACGTCTGTCCTGAGAAGAGCCGGGACCACACGATTTCCACCGCCACAGAACCTGGTGAATACTGGAGCCGCCAAGTCCCGAATTCCCAGGTGATCACCATCCCCGACTGTCGGATCTGGTACTGCTGGCGAGGAGCACAAACAGTGAAATGTGGGTGTGTGCACAGCCAGTAACAAAAACAGTCAGAAGATGGAAAGTCACCTCCACCTCTAATCACACTCGTGCAGGTCCTGTTACACCACTTATCTGGTTTGGGTGTGAAGCGAAGCCGTCGCTGTTCACATCAAACGCCAGTCCAGCAGATAAGGCACACCACAGGAAAGCGGCTGCAAAAAGAGTTCAGACTATGACAGTTTTAGATACAGCAGAGAATATTACCTTCACAGGTAGATGATATCTCGGCAACGAGGTGGAGATGACGGCCGGTCTTTATGGAGTGAGATGATGTAGTGTAGATGGGTGACAGCTGTCAAGAGATAATGAGTGACAGCTGTCACCCCTGGCTATGTCCGTGGCGGCAGCGCCCTCATCGTGCCTGAAGCCCGCACTTCAGGCAGGGCACCCTCTGGTGGTGGGCCAGCAGTACGTCCTCTTCTGGCAGCCCACACAACAGGACCCCCCCCCTCAACGGGCGCTCCTGGCGCCCGACCAGGCTTGTCCGGGTGACGGCGGTAGAAATCGGCCAGGAGGGCCGGATCCAGGATGAAGCTCCTCTTCACCCAGGAGCGTTCTACGGGTCCATACCCCTCCCAGTCCACCAATACTGGAACCCCCGGCCCATCCGACGGACGTCCAGGAGCCGGCGCACCGTCCAAGCCGGCTCCCCGTCGATGATCCGGGCAGGAGGCGGCGCCGGTCCGGGAGCACAGGTATGGTGAGGTTTGATCCTTGACACATGAAAGACCGGGTGGATCCGCAGTGAAGCCGGGAGTTGGAGCTTCACTGTGGCAGGACTGAGGATTTTGAGGATCTTGTATGGCCCAATATACCTGTCCTTGAGTTTCGGGGAGTCCACCTGGAGGGGGATGTCCTGCGTGGATAGTCACACCTTCTGTCCGGGCTGGTAAGCAGGGGCCGGGGTTCGCCGGCAGTCTGCATGGGTCTTTGCCCTCATCCGGGCCTTCAACAAGGCAGAACGGGCGGAGCGCCACACCCGACGGCACTTCCGCAGGTGGGCCTGGACCGAGGGCACACCGACCTCTCCCTCCACCACGGGAAACAATGGGGGCTGATACCCCAAACACACCTCAAATGGGGAGAGGCCGGTGGCAGAGGACACCTGGCTGTTATGCGCATACTCGATCCACGCCAGATGTTCACTCCAGGCCGTCGGGTGTGTGGACGTCACACAGCGCAGGGCTTGCTCCAATTCCTGCTTGGCCCGTTCTGCCTGTCCATTGGTCTGCGGGTGATACCCGGACGAGAGGCTCACAGTGGCCCCCAGTTCCCGGCAGAAGCTCCTCTAGACGTGTGAGGAGAACTGGGGACCACGATCAGAGACGATGTTGGTAGGTATCCCATGCAGACGGAAGACGTGGTGGACCAGGAGGTCTGCAGTCTCCTGGGCCGTGGGGAGCTTCGGGAGGGCCACGAAGTGGGCCGCCTTGGAGAACCGGTCCACTATCGTGAAGATGGTCATCATGTCCTGGGACGGCGGGAGGCCCGTGACAAAATCCAGACCGATGTGGGACCAGGGGCGATGAGGCACAGGAAGTGGCTGAAAAGTCCCTGTGCCTTCTGATGGTCTGCCTTGCCCCTGGCACAGGTGGTGCAGGCCTGGATATATCCCGGACGTCGGCCTCCAGGGACGCCCACCAGAAGAGCTGCCGGACCACTGCCACGGTCCTTCGCACCCCCGGATGACAGGAGAGCTTAGAACCGTGACAGAAATCCAAGACAGCAGCTCTTGCCTCTGGTGGGACATAGAGTATGTTCTTCGGCCCTGTTCCGGGGTCCGGGTTCCGTGCCAGGGCCTCCCGGACGGTCTTCTCCACGTCCCAGGTGAGGGTGGCCACGATAGTGGACTCCAGAATGATGGGCTCCGGTGGATCCGACAGCTCAGTCTTGACTTCATCTTCAAGCACTGGTTCTTGGTCCCAGGGCGGTAGGTGATTCGGAAGTCAAAACGCCCGAAGAACAGTGACCAGCGGGCTTGCCTGGGGTTCAGCCGCTTGGCGGTCCTGATATACTCCAGGTTCCGATGGTCAGTGAAAACCGTGAAAGGCACAGACAGGTGTCTCCACTCCTCAAGAGCCTCTTTCACCGCAAGGAGTTCTCGATTGCCGACGTCATAGTTCCGTTCAGCTGGGGTCAACCTGCGAGAAAAGTAGACACACGGGTGAAGAACCTTATCGGTCTCTCCGCTCTGGATAGCACGGCTCCTATCCCTGAGTCAGAGGCGTCCACTTCAACCACAAACTGGCGGCTAGGGTCGGGCTGCACCAGAACTGGTGCAGACGAGAACCGGCATTTCAACTCCTTAAACGTGGCTTTGCACTGATCCGACCAGGTGAAGGAGATTTTTGGAGAGGTCAGGGCTGTCAGGGGGCTAACTACCTGACTGTAGCCCTTAATGAACCTCCTGTAGAAATTTGCAAAGCCGAGGAACTGTTGCAGCTTCCTACGGCTTGTTGGTTGGGGCCAATCTCTCCCCACAGCAACCTTGGCCGGATCAGGGGCGACGGAATTGGAGGAGATGATGAACCCCAGGAAGGACAAAGAGGTGCGGTGATGAAACTCACACTTCTCGCCCTTCACAAACAGCCGGTTCTCCAACAACCCGCTGCAGGACCTGACGTACATGCTGGACATGAGTCTCAGAGTCCGGGGAAAAGATGAGTATGTCATCCAGATATACGAAGATGAATCGGTGCAGGAAGTCCCGCAAGACGTCATTTACCAATGCTTGGAACGTCGCGGGGGCGTTAGTGAGGCCGAACGGCATGACCAGGTACTCAAAATGACCTAATGGGGTGTTGAATGCCGTCTTCCATTCGTCTCCTTTCCGGATCCGAACCAGGTGGTACGCATTCCTAAGGTCCAGTTTGGTGAAAATTTGGGCTCCATGCAGGGGCGTGAACACTGAATCTAACTGGGGTAAAAGGTATCGATTACGAACCGTTATGTCGTTCAGCCCCCTGTAATCAAAGCAAGGACGGAGTCCGCCATCTTTCTTGCCCACAAAAAAGAAACCTGCACCCATCGGGGAGTTGGAATTCCGGATCAACCCGGCAGCTAATGAGTCCGGGATGTAGGTCTCAATTGATTCGTGCTCAGGACGTGAGAGATTGTACAGCCTGCTGGACAGGAACTCAACGCCCGGGACCAAATCAATGGCACAATCGTACGGATGGTGCGGGGGAAGGGTGAGCGCCAGATACTTGCTGAAGATGTCAGCAAGATCGTGGTACTCAACCGGCACGGCCGTCAGATTGGGAGGGACTTTAACCTCCTCATTAGCATTTACACCGGGAGGAACCGAGGATCCTAAACAATTCCGGTGGCAGGTTTCGCTCCACTGAGCCACAACCCCAGACGGCCAATCAATCCGGGGATTGTGTTTAATCATCCATGGGAAGCCCAAAATCACACGGGAGGTAGAAGGAGTTACAAAAAACTCAATCTCCTCCTGGTGATTCCCAGACACTACCAGGGTTACAGGTAGTGTCTTGTGTGTGATAAATGGGAGAAGAGTGCCATCTAGTGCTAGCACCCTCACTGGCGAAGAAAGCGCCACCAGAGGGAACCCTACCTCCCTTGCCCATCTGCTATCCAGCAGATTCCCTTCTGACCCCGTGTCCACCAGTGCTGGGGCTTGAAGGGTTAAATCCCCGCTCAGGATTGTAACTGGGAGTCGTGTTGAAAGATGTGTATGACCACGTGAATGTTTTGACCCCCCTCAGCCCAGTCTCTAAGGGCGGGCATTTGTGTTTTGACCGTTTGAGGCAGTCTCTCTGCTGATGCTCACTCGAGCCGCAGATAAAGCACTCCCGCGGACCAGCCTCCTCTGTCTGAATGTGGCTCTGCTTGTGTCCCTAGCATCGTCAGCAGGGGGAGCTGTAGCCACACGGAGCGCTGTGGCTGTGGAGCGTGGGGAAGACGGCTCCCTTTCGGACCCGGGAGGAAGAGGGACGGCTTGTGCCTGACCACGCCCTTCGCCTAGCTCCCGTCGGCGTTCTTCTAACTGATTGTCCAATTGTATAACCAAATCGATAAGCTCAGCCAAATCCTGCAGTTCCTTCTTAGCCACCAGGTGCTCCTTCAGGACCGACGACTGTCCGTTTATGAAGGCGGCGTGGAGCGCAGTCATATTCCAGCTGGATCTCGCAGCCGTGATGTGGAAGTCGACTGCATATTCGGCTGCGCTCTGGCGCCCCTGTCTCATTGACAGCAGCACGGTAGACGCTGTTTCGCCTCTGTTAGGGTGATCAAAAACAGTTCTGAGCTCCCTCACAAACCCAGTATAAGAGGCAAGGAGCCGTGAACTTTGTCCCCAAAGCGCTGTAGCCCAAGCGCGTGCCTCACCTCGAAGCAAATTAATCACGTAAGCCACCTTGCTGGCATCAGACGCGTACATCACGGGACGCTGTGCAAAGATGAGCGAACACTGCATAAGAAAGTCCGCGCACGTCTCCACACAACCTCCGTATGGCTCTGGGGGGCTTATGTATGCTTCAGGGGATGGTGGGGGGGGTCGTTGAATGACCAGTGGAATGTCTGTATTCGGCACCGGGTCGGCAGGAGGAGGAACTGCAGCAGCGCCCTGAGTGCGCGCTTCCACCTGCGCGGTGAGAGCCTCCATCCTGCGATTAAGGATGATGTTTTGCTCGGTCATCAGGTCCATCCAAGCGGTAAAGGCGGTGAGGATGTGCTGCAACTCACCAATCACGCCTCCAGCCGACGCCTGTGCACCCTGCTCTTCCATTGGCTGTCCAACAGATGGTTGACGCCCCTCAGGATCCATGACGTTGGCCGAGATATCCTGTTGGGGAAAGTGTAGTGAAACTTACCCACAACAGGGAGCGCAAATGAACGGTCAATAGATGAGCCAAAAGGTAACAATTTAATGTTGTGAATGTGCACAACGATTATACAGACAATCACAGAATCTGATAGCAGTCAATACACCAAGATGACGTGTGGGCAGGCTCAAGGATAGAAGACGTCTGTCCTGAGAAGAGCCGGGACCACACGATTTCCACCGCCACAGAACCTGTTGAATACTGGAGCCGCCAAGTCCCGAATTCCCAGGTGATCACCGTCCCCTATCTACCAGTCTCACCAGATTCTCCAGATGCATTTCAGGCCATCAACACCTGTATGGATGACATCAAGCACTGGCTCACACAGAATTTCCTGAGTCTAAATGAATCCAAAATGGAATTCTGTCTTTTTGGCACCACAAGCCCACTCGCTGTTGTCTCAAACGGTCACTCACTTCCTCACCATAACACCGTAATCAGAAACTTGGGAGTTCACTTGGACACTGACATAAATCTCCATAAACAAATTGACTCTGTTGTTAAGACAAGCTTCTTTCAGCTCTGCATTCTTACAAAAGTGAAACCCTTCCTCAGTTGTTGTGACCTGGAGAAAGCAATCCATGCATTCATCAGCTCAAGCTTGGACTACTGCAATGCTTTGTACATTGGACTCAGTCAAACATCTTTACACAGATTACAACTGGTACAGAATGCTGCTGCCCGGCTCCTCACAAATTCTCGTAAACATCACCATATCACACCTGTTTTGCGCTCTCTCCACTGGTTGTCAGTGCAATACAGAATCCAATACAAATTTCTCCTGTTCATTTTCTGCTCCATCCACAGCCTTACAACTGTGTATCTATGTGAGATTCTGACCTTTCACCAGCCCAGCAGATTTCTATGATCTGCACAGCTCTACTTGTTGGAGCAGCCCAGGTCTCGAAGCAAACAGTGGGGTGATCGTGCATTCACAGTAGTAGGTCCTAAACTTTGGAACTCGCTGCCCCTCGACTTGCGTGCCATCTCGGATCTGCCCCTTTTAAAACAAAACTCAAAACGTATTTGTTTAGATGTGCTTTTGATACTTAGTCTTGTTTAGACTTGGGAATAAAATGTATCTGTGTTCTTCTTTTTAACTATATTTTAAATACGATTTTTATATGTACAGCGCTTTGGTCAACTTACGTTGTTGTAAAGCGATTAACAAATAAAATTTGATTGATTGATTGATTGATTGATTGATTGATTGATAATGTATTCAGAAGATTCAGAGAATCTGGAGAACTTTCTACACGTAGGCGGCAAGGCCGAAACCAACATTGAATGCCTGTGATCTTTGATCCCTCAGGTGGCACTACATTAAAAACCAACATCATTGTGTAAAGGATCTTACTGGGTGGGCTCAGGAAAACTTCAGGAAACAATTGTCAGTTAACACAGTTTGTTGCTACATCTACAAGTGCAAGTTGAAACTACCATGCAAAGCGAAAGCCATACATCAACAACATCCAGAAACGTTGCCGCCTTCTCTGGGAAAAGAGTGGAAAAGTCTACTGTGGTCTGATGAGTCCACATTTCAAATCAATTTGGAAATCATGGATGTCATGTCCTCTGGACAAAAGACGGAAAAGACCATCCAAATTGTTACCAGCGCAAAGTTCAAAAGCCAGTGTCTGTGATAGTATGGGGGCATGTTAGTGCCCATGGCATTGGCAACTTAAACACATATGTGATGGCACCATCAATGCTGAAAGGTACATCCAGGTTTTGGAGTAACACATGCTGCCATCCAAGCAATGTTTTTTTCAGGGAAGTCCCTGCTTATTTCAGCAAGACAATTCCAAGCCACATTCTACGTGTTACAACAGCATGGCTTCGTAGTAAAAGAGTGCGGGTACTACAGTGGCCTGCCTGCAGTCTAGACCTGTTGCCCATTAGAAAATGTGCGGCGCATTATGAAGCACAAAATTCGACAACAGAGACCCTGGACTGTTGAACAACTGAAATGTACATCAAGCAAGAATGGGAAAGAATTCCACCTACAAAGCTTCAAGAATGAGTGAACCTCAGTTCCCCAACACTTATTGAGTGTTGTGAGAAGGAAAAGTGATGTAACACTGTAGTAAACATACCACTGCTTTTGTGAAGCGTGTTGCAGGCATCCATTTCAAAATGAGCAAATATTTTCACAAAAACAATACATTTTATCAGTTTGAACATTAAATATCTTGTCTTTGTGGTGTATTCAATTGAATATAGGTTGAAGTGGATTTGCAAATCATTGTATTCTATTTTTATTTACATTTTACACACTGTCCCAACTTCATTGGAATTGGACTTATGTTGACAAAAGCTTCACTGCAAAATTAGAGATCAAATGACAATGGCTGTGGAAAATCTTTTGTAATCCATCACAATCGAAATAGTCATGAAAAAAAGGTAAAAATATAATTATTAGCTGCATATATAGAGCTCCGGGATCTGAGATTGAAGAGTTTCAAAATTGGACAGAGACCTTTTTTCACAGATGTGTAATAAGTGAGTATTTGTCTGTGGAGATAAACATTAATCTCTTAAACCTGTATCAGCATAAAGTGACAGAGGATTTCATTAATACTATGTACAGTTTAAATTTATATCCAAAAAATTACTAGGCCTTCAAGAATCACTTGACATTCTCATTGATAATATACTTGCCAATGATATCGAAAATAAAACATTAAGTGGCTTACTAATTAATGATATTAGTTACCATTTACCATTTTTTTATAGTAACTGATCTAAATAAATATATATATGTACTGAGAAAATACAATATTGCAAGTGCCTGCAATCTGAAGAAGCTTGTTGGGAAAGTGTAGCGACACGGACCCACAACAGGGGGCGTAAATGAACGGACAATGAAAGAGTCGAATATGAACACTTTACTGTTGTGAATGAGCACAACCACAATACAGAGGAATGTGAAATTTTGCAAACAGTCAATCACAAGGGTGACGTGTGGGCAGGCTCGAGGATAGAAGACGTCTGTCCTGAGAAGAACCGGAACCACATGATTTCCTCCGCCACCGAACCCGGAGAATACTGGAGCCGCCAAGTCCCGAGTCCCCAGGTGGCCACCGTCTCCAAATGTCGGATCTGGTACTGCTGCCAAGAAGCAGAAACAACAAGATGTGGGTGTGTGCACACCCAGTAACAGCAATGGTGGAGATTCCACCTCCACCTCTCATCCACACTCGTGCAGCTCCTGTCACACAGCACTTATCTGGTGGGGTGTAAAGCGAAGCTGTCGCCAGTCACGCCAATCTCCAGATAGTGCACTCCACAGGAAAAAACAGCTGCAAAAAATGAGTTTACTAGACACAGCTATTTATACGGCTGAGATTGTTACTTTCACAGGTCGATGATATCTCGGCAACGAGGTGGAGATGACGTCCGGGTTTTATGGAGTAGCATGATGAAGTGTTGATGGGTGACAGCTGTCATGAGATGATGAGTGACAGCTGTCACCCCCAGCTGTGCCCGTGGCGGCAGCGCCCTCTCGTGCCTGAAGCCCGCACTCCAGGCAGGGTGCCATCTGGTGGTGGTGGGCCAGCAGTACCTCCTCTTCAGGCGGCCCACACAACAAAGCTATCACTACATTAAAAAATGTTTTACTTTAACATGATTGGAATCCCATTTATGAGAAGAAAGATGCAAATTTACCATATTCTGAATTTGAAAACATATTTCTCAATATATACAACAAAAATTGTCCAATTATACAGTATAATAAAAATAATAAATATAACACATGGATAACAAAAGGTCTTCAAAAGGATTGTAAGAAGAATTAAAAGTAAATCAAGATCAGACATTAAATATAAGGACTATAAAAATAAACTAACAACTATTATGTGGAACTGTAAAAAAAATCTGAACATTATTATCACTTTACCGAGACGTTGCTAGGCCGGTAGCGTAGATTTACGTCAATGCTACCTGGCTATACCCGCCCCCTGTGCGTAAACAAATCAAATCAAATCAATTTCATTTATATAGCACCAAATCACAACAGTTGCCCCAAGGCACGTATTAAACAAATGACATCATAGTGCACGCACAGCCTAAGAATTGTCTGCAGAGGAAAAGATAAAAAGGCGAGAAGTGTGTTTTGGTCCCAATATGGATATTCCGGATGACTTTCTCATGGTTAGTACGACAATGAACAGCAGCCAAAGCAGCCAGCTTCATGAGGACGCACCGCCGAATTTGGAGAGCAGCACGTGCCAGCCGACAAGACAAAAAGTTAAAGTGAGCCAACTTCTTATGTACACGTTACGTGTTGTGTATCTCAGTAAGTGATAATAATGCAAATAACATGCATTTGTCGTGCGGTGTGCATTTTCTGAGTCCCTCCGTCCATGCTGTCGCCCGCAGTGACAGATATTTGCCCTTGTCTAACTCAGGCAAATATCTGTCACTTTGTGTGACTGGGCATGAAGTTCGGGCCTCTGAAAATGCATACTGCCCTCCAAAAGCATTTTATTGTATTAGTATTATAGCAAATAAACCTAAATCAAATAACATACCCAACATACTTTACTTATAACAACAAAGATGAATATAACATGAGTAAAGTAGTGAATAGTTTCAATAAATGTTTTGGTAATGTTGAACCAGATCTGGCAGCTGAAATTCCACATAGCCCATGGGAAAATCAGGAATTAATCGCCAGGAATCCACACACAATGTTTCTTGGCCCAGTAGATGAAAGGGAAATTATTAATCAGTGGTGGGCATAACCAATAATTATCAAAGATAAAGTTTTCATTATCAGATTATCTTTTCAGATAACTTCAAAAACCTTATTCGGATTAATTATCTTCCGATAAATTTTTGTCCGATAATTTTTAGACCGTTAACGTGATAAGCAAAGGTGAACAGATGTGTAGTTCTACCCTCTGCAAACAGAGGAGAAATGCTTCTAAAGAAGCCGCTCTATCCTCTGCAGGCAAAGGAGAACTGGTCACCAAAAAAACCCCATTTCTTTTAACCCCATACTGATACGCAGCCAAAATCATCCATGTCATCCAGAGGCATACATTTTTAACTTATGGTTCAAATTTTAACCAAACTTGTTTCAGACAAGGTATTTAAATTAACGTCTCGTCTGAAGTTTTATAAAGTGAAAATATCAGATATATGTTTTAGTTTTAAAGTAATGCACTGATTTTTAAGGTTTTAGTGTGGACATGCTGTGTCCAGGTGCATTATGGGTGATAGTGTAATCTCAGTACTTTCACGACATGAGAAATGCATTTTGATCAGGCTCCACGGACAACAGCATTAAATTATAGTGCCTAAAACTCTCGTGAATATATTCTCTGGGTTTATAGACATTGTTATTGTGCTTGCGTTTATTAAATTCCACGCATCTTAAACGTAGCAAGTAGCAACACAGATTATCTGGTATTTTGTTTTGGCAAGTTTTCAAGGTCTCTACTGCCATCTACCGGCCAGTAGTGTTCATGGCAGTATTCAAACTGAAGCTGGGCTGATATTTTCAATCACTGTACTCGGTTCTAGCTCAAACTGTACCACAGAACCGCACGGGGTAAAAGTTCAGAACGCACGATTTATGTTCTCACACACATTGTACGTTCAAAAACCATGGCAGCCATTTTTCTTATTATTACATTCAATATGCAATTTAGATAAAACTATTATTATTGATTTCTTCCCATAACTCAGTGAATTATGTGTAAATTACTGAATTTACATTTTATTAATTTATATACTATGGGATTTTCTTTACACTGTCCCCCTACCGTTTCTCTTTAAAGACACATGGTATTGCTTGTGGCAATGAACAGAAGCTTTCCATTAACTTTTCATTAAACCCAAATAGTCAACCACATATGACTTTAATTAATTTTATTCTCAGGCTAAAAAGTAATTTGATTATATGGGCGGCAAGACAGAGACCAGGGATCCGTATCTGTTCTCCATCTGAGGTTAAGCACTTAGGTTCCACTGAATCCATTCATTACACCAAAAGCACTGCTACATTAAAGATAATGTCGGTAATAATTGTGTGATTCAATATTCTCATGTGACTTAGGTATAATTGAAAAAAAATACTGCTGCAACATCAAAGCAGCACCCATACCTTACTGAGCTGGAGGCTTTGTTGTAAAAAGGAACACGTTCTGCACGATTCACGCCCGCGAGCATGGGCATCTGTGCAACTGCTTGCCTGTGCATTTGCTTTCACTGACTGTTTACTGTTTTCTGAAAGTGTGTTGTGTTGTGCTCAAATCCCTGTCAAGAAGATGGGAAGCGGTAAAAAAAAGAAAGGGAGCCAGCTCATAAAGCATTAGACAAATTGTGACGTCAGACTATTGTACACCTTCTGAGCTCACTTGCCATCTGCAAGAATTAATATTTGCTTTTGGGCATTTCAGTAAGTCTCTGTGGGGAAGTGGGGTGGCGCACAGCAAGGTAGGCAGTGCGCTGCTTTGGATAGCGGTGAAAAATTGCTTCTGTTCCCTTCATCTTTATTATGGTTATTGAATTTGGTTCAAAAGTAGCTGACATCAAAGGGTTGCTCACAAATTCATAAATTGAGAGGTGCAGTGTATTTCATTGTGAACCCAGAAAAAGGAATGTCGGAAACAACTTTAAAATGAAAGGAATTCTCGCATGTGCAAAGCAGGTGTCATTTGCTGTGGATCTGCGCTGCACTCTAGGTTAGGGGTATGTTATTATTGGAGCTCAGCTCCAAAGAAAATAGACCAAATACAATAGGCAGTATGCAAATGTGTGTTTTTCCTCAGAGTTTGCAGAATCCACAATACCAATTAACAAAGACACACTTCCCTTATAGCTGAAAATCCACTTAATGCATTTCTACCACAAACTGTTAATTTGAATTGTTGAACACAAGAAAGCAATCTATTCCTAAAATTGAGTTTGATAGACAAAATGGAAACTTGGAGTGAAATAAAGTCATAAATTATATCCTTATATACCCTTGAAAACCTATTACAGCCATTCTGCACCGCTTTAGACTGTCTGTAACAGACATTTTGGGTGCTTTTCTGTGAACTTCAAAGCTGACCTACGCGCTCCCCTGATTGATGGATAGGCTCACCATCGATGCCCGCTTATCCATCAAGTAAAGCCACCCATGATGAATGAATGTGCCTGTTGTCAACTGTGCATCACCTCATGAAGTATTATCCTTTTTAGCCCAACGTATTTATCCTTTGGGCAAAAATTGATTAACTATGGATGGGATTCACTCAGCAATTATGACCTCATTGCTAATCAATCTACCTCTTTCTAAGGGAGACCTGTGCTAACTGTTGGTCTCATGTGTCCGTGCACGTGCACATACACACAAAGGCAACAGTGTCAGTTATCAGCAGGTACATTTTCTCAGTACATGGGCTCATGGGAAAGGGATTTTTTTCTGCATGGTGCTGACGCTATAGAGTTGGCAATACCAGTCAATCAATCAATCAATCAATCAATTTTTTTTATATATAGCGCCAAATCACAACAAACAGTTGCCCCAAGGCAGTCAGACAAGTTTTAATTTGGTACAGCATATATCTCTCAAATGTTGAACTACCCATTAAATTTCATGTTGATTAAAATATATCAAATGCATCTAAAATATCCCAAACTACCCCCGAACCCATAACTGGTAAAAAAGGTAAAAAGACAAATAGTGCACTCAACTTCAAAACTGTTTTTTCAGGTTTAGGTTCAAGTAATATATCTTTGCAATGCACTATTTATTTATATTTACAAAAATGTTATTCAAAAAAGCACATTCTAAAAAATACACCATGTTTTTCACAATTTAACAATGTGTATGCTAGTGCATGTAAAGCCTATGCTTGCGCACATGGATGCAAAATTTATCAACCATCAAACAGGTGTCAATGTTCACCATGTTTTCCATTTGCTTGTACCACACTCAAAAATAATCTTCAGAAATAGGTTTTGCAAAATTCCACAACAGTGTTTCAAGTTTTGGAATCACCAAATTGCAGTGGCAATGATCATCACCAGCCAAACATGCTATCATCCATTAATGAGGGATTTATGTTCACAGTCTGGTGTATCCTCCATCTTGTAATTGTACAAGTAGTGGGGATGATGTTTTTCCCTGTTGTTGTGGGTTTAACGTGATAACCTAGGCTCATGTGAAAGTGGCCACAAGCAGTGGCATAGCAGTCTCAGCACTGGCCCAGTGCAAGATGTATTGACGGGCCCTACGTGCATGTTACTAGTTATTAGGCATACGTGCGCAAGCTGTAGATAATGACTCTGTGATTCTGGGAGCAATGAGAGAATGGATTCATCAGCCAAGTTCTAAGAGCAAATGCATCATCAGCTACAAAATAAATATTTTATATAGCATGGTGTTAAGTGGGACAAAGTCGGATGTATTGGCATGACAAATTCACGGGAGTGAATGGATCAAATTCGTTCAAGTGTCAAGGTGCCTGAAAAACACAGACCCCTTGTGAAACTGGCCCACAGTGGTGATCAAACAGGGAACGGGCATGCAATGCACCACAGTCAGATTATTATAACATACCCAGGTTCCTTGAAAAATATTTGGGTCAGTGGAAGGGAGTCTCACGCTGGGCAAAATCCTCTATAAAATCCTCAATGCCCAACTCTCTGGATCTAGATTTTCAGTGGCGAGGATAGCTAAGCCACTCAGCTACTCCTGCCCAATCGAGTATATCTTGACTGTCTTAGTGTTCTATTCAATTTCAGTTTATTTCATTTCTGTATAGCACCAAATCACAACAAAGTTGCCACAAGGCGCTTCACACAAGTAAGGTCTAACCTTGCCAACCCCCAGAGCAAGCACACAGGCGATGTTGCCAATTTAGCAAATTTGTTGTCAAATTTAGCAACTTTTTGACCATCTCAAGTGACAAAATACCCTATCTAGTGACTTGCAGAAAATCTGACAACTATTATTCTGCACAAACTGTTCAGTTTTCTAACAGTGGAATTGTTTGGAATGGTGATGCTCAGGGGACATGACAGGAGGTGGACAATGGGAGATGAAGAGGAGGAGCAGGTTTTCTCTGCAGGCAACCGTACCATCTTACGTCTAGTTATATTGAAAAGGGTTTAATAAACATTGACACAAGTCACTTTTGGGATGTTTATTATCCAGTTTAAAACATTTATTGGAAAAGCAATCAAAAGTAATTAAAAGGAATAAGGTACGTTACTCTAATGATGTATTTAAAAAAACTTACATTACTTACTACATTTATAGTAATTAGTAATCTAGAAGCTACTTCTTTTCAAAAATAACCTTCCGAACACTGGCTTTAAAAAGCACAGTGTGCCAGTGAAGTTGGGCACAAAGTTGTACTTAATCATGGGTGTGTTTTGAGCATAACAGGAAACACATTAATCAAAGTGCCATCTGTCAATACTGGTACCGGAAACTGGCACATTGCTATTTATATGGTGGACTTAGTAGGTCACGGAACTAAATACTTTTCTGGTGAAGAAACTGAAGAATCACGCTCAAGCAGACTATCTACTGGACCCACATAAATCCACCAAAGCTCCCTACAGGGAAGCATTTGAACATGTTGTCCCTGCAACGCCTCCACCTTTACCAATCATCTGATCTCCTATGCAGAAAGACCCCTGCTGCTCTACTCATGGACCCTCCTGTGTTGCTATGAAACTAGTAATGATGCATGAATTTGCTGTACACTGATGTGTGCTTTGTGTAAGATCAGGGTCAGTTTTTATGTGCATTCATTTTTATTAAATGATGCCCTCTTTTATAATAGAAGTGGAACGTGAAATCTTCTTACAACAGTCAATATTTCCATCCTGTTTCATAAACATCAGTTAATTATAGAAAAAACTGTAAGGAGAGGATTTGGATCAGTTTTGATCACTGCTTTGGTTCAATGCCACTGGTCTACTTTACTCCTACATCATACATGGAAAGGTTATCATTCTCTAAATAGAATGCTCACTGTTTTCATATCTGCACAGTTTGTGATGAATGATCTTCAGTTCAGAAAGTGATGGCCGTGACTTGTGTTCTGTTGTGTTCAGCAGCCTTTGTCATAGTGTCATGGTCCCACAAGGTTTGTCCCTGTGATGAGCATTGCTTTCTTTCTTTCTTTATTTATTTATTTTTTGCCAGTGTTGTGACACTGGAATAATTTTATATCTAGACATCACAGGTCAAATAGGTGGATGATAATTACACAGCTATGAGTGTACTGACACATTGATTTAATTTTCAATTCACTTTTAGCTCTATTTCCTTCTTTTCCATGTGAAATTTCACAGATTTGCCCATCATTCTTGTTAGGCACCTAAAGCAATTGCTTGTTTTGTGTCTAATGTACACTACCAACTGCAAATTGCCTGGATTGGAAGGTCCAGATAATAGGCTCACTTATCAATTTGATCTGATGTCACAATGTCTTAGTTTTTCCTGTTTGAAATATTATTGACTTTATCCTACTTGGTAAGAGTGAAACATGTTGTACACATATAGACTATGTTGGGTCATATCATAGCATAACATTTTTATGAGGTTTTTAGGCACAACCAGGGGTGTAGACCTGCAAAGTGTGATGTCACATATTCATGACAATGCTCATGTTGACTCAAATTCAAATCATTTCAATTAATTTTACTTTATTTACATAGCATCAAATCACAACAACACTGCCTCAAGATGATTTACGCAAGTAATGCCTACAATTACCAACCCCCTGAACAAGCACAAATGCAACAGTGGTCAGGAAAAGCTCCCTCTGGTGATAACGAGGAAGAAATGTCAATCAGACCAGACTCAGAGGGGTTACCCACTGCTTAGGCCATTATTACAGTTACAAGGTTTTTACAAATTTGACAAGACTTTCTTAATAAACAGAAGAAACAGAAAACAGAAATAGAAGAGCAACAAAAACAGTCCCTAATTGAGATTAAAAGGCAGTCTATCTTGGGTATATAATCTCTGCGCCTCCGAGTCCAGAAAAGGTAGGGTTTTTCTGAGGTCAGTCCTAAACCCTGGGGTGCAAGGCAAGCATCCATTCAGTGTCTCATCAGTGCCTTGGACAGAGTGAAAAAGAGCAAATTCAGTGGGCTGGAAATAACAGCAATTCAACAGCAGTAAATCAGCAGGGAACCAGAAAGATTACTAAAGTGGTCACTGGCAGCTAGCCCAGTACTTCATTAACAGACCCAGAATACAGATGTAGTGAGGCTGAGACCTGGTACATTGTTAATACAATTAATGTAAATGGAGAAAAAACAAAAAAACAAAACACACACACAAAAAAAAACATAATTCCATACTACACCAGTGTGCTAGCCATACACATGGGAGAAAAGATCCATCTTTTGTCTGGACTTGAGTGTCTCCACAGAATCTGACTGTTTTATCTCTGCAGGGAGATCATTCCACAAGACAGGCACACAATAAAAAATAGCAATGCATCCACATGCAATGGCTTTGCAAGTAGAACATACATTTGCACAATATCTCTTGTATCGGCCAGAACTGTGCACACGTTTCTCATCTTTTTGCCAGCAATGGTGAAATTCCAACTGAGATTGTCGTAGCTGGGATATATTTGACCTAATGTTGTATTTTTTTTGGGGGGGGGATAATCGAAGAAATCTTGAGCTATAAATGGACAGCACCTTAGAGGTGATTGTCCTTGTGCTACGACCATGGTGAATAGGAACTTTGAATTATGCTTGTATTTTTTCATCAAATTTTAGTAATAGGTCCGTTTTGTAGCCAATAATGCATGCTTATAGTCCAGAATAGCATCAAGCCATGCCTGATAGAATACTTCTAGTTTTGAACTTTGCCATTTTAGTTTGAGACCTCTAGACTTATGCTTGAGGCCATGTACATGATCATTGAACCATGGCGAGTATGTTTGGGGTGGGGCAGGGGGTCATAGCTTGTGTGTAGGTGGCATAATTATAATAATTTAAGCTATCAACAAGACTATCTCCTGTATGATCATGTCTCAAATGTGAAGCTAAAATATCAAAGTAGTCTGACTCCAAGTTCATCTGAAGTTGAGGGGTTGATGTGTCATCATCATGGTAAATAAGTGTCTTGTCAAAGTTGGACAAGGTTTTATGAGATGCCGTCATTTGTGCAAAAATAAACTTAAAATGGACAAAAAATATTGAAGGATTCTGGCAGCATATTATCAGGAAATTTTGGAGGTAAATTTGCACTCATCAGTCCAGAAGATGCACAAGGACCATACTTGGATGTTCCAACGTGACAACAATCCAAAAACACAAGAACAAGTTGACCTGTCATTGGCTACAGCAGAATAAATTGGAGGTTCTGGAGTGGTCATCTCAGTGTCCTGACTTCAATATCACTGATCCACTCTGGGGAGATCTCAAACATGCAGTTTATGCAAGACAGCCCAGGAATTTACAGGAACTGGAGGCCTTTTGCCAAGAGGAATGGGGATCTTTACCATCAGATAAAATAAGGAGCTTCATCCACAACTACCATAAAACACTCTAAGCTGTCATTGATGTTAAAGGGGGCAATACACGATATGAAGAACTCTGGTAATTAAACTTTTGATCAGGGTCATTTGGATAGATTCTGTTGTCAGTATGATTTAGAAAGAGTAAACACAGTTGTTTGACAATAAAAGTATTCACCCAACCACAAACTATGAGTGAAACTAATTATTTATTTACGAGGTCTGTGATAAAAGTAACGGACCTTATTATTTTTTTCAAAAACCATATGGATTTGAATCACGTGTGATTACATCAGACATGTTTGAACCCTCGTGGGCATGCGAGAGTTTTTTCACGCCTGTCGGTTACGTCATTCGCCTGTGGGCAGTCTTTGAGTGAGGAGTCGCCCACCCTCTCGTCATTTTTTCATTGTTTATGAATGGCTCAGAGACTGCTGCTTTGTTTGATAAAAATTTTTTCAAAAACTGTAAGGCACAACTGAGTGGACGCCATTCGATAAATTCAGCTGGTTTTCGGTAAAAATTTTAACGGCTGATGAGAGATTTTGGTCTGGTAGTGTTGCCGTAAGGACAGCCCACGGCGCCTGACGGCGATCTGTGCTTCGAGGCGGCAGCGTCTCACCGTTTCAAGTTGAAAACTACCACATTTTTACAAATGGTTTTCAACACGGAGGTGTTTTTCCTGTCGCGGCGCACACAGATTTGCTGAGTCGTCATAGAAACGACTCAGCGAATTTGCGCGCACGCCTTTCACTAAAAAATGTCCTTAAACAGTGGAATGTCCGCATAAAGTACTCATGCTGGCATCTTCTGAATCTTCTCTGTTCTCTCATGACGTCCTGGGTGAATTAAGCCTTAAATTAGGATGTTTTCAGGTCGAAACAGGCCGACGACAGCGCCTGGAAGCGCTTCACGACATCCTGCTCTGTGGGAAGTCCTTACAGCGACAGAAACACCCCATAATCTCTCATCAGCCGTTAAACTTTTCACCGAAAACCAGCTTAATTTCTCGAATAGTGTCCACTCGGATATACCTCACAGGTCCAGAAAAAATGTTGATAAAGCAACGCGCGCCGTCCGCAGCGGCTATTCAGACAAAGAGATTCCGACGGGGGGGGTGGAGCACTCCTCACTCAAGGCCTGCCCACAGGCGAATGCCGTCACTGACACGCATGAAAAAACTCATGCATGCGCACAAGGGTTCAAGCATGTCTGACGTAAAAACATATGAATCACAGACCTCGTATTTTTTTTGTTATCATTCATATTCTTATTTCTTATTCATATTAATTGAAAAATGGCCAGAAAATTTTCCAAAAATCTGCCAGGGTATGTAAACGTTTGAAAACAGTATATATATATATATACATATATATATATATCTCGGATAGTTTTCTCACAGACCTCGTATATATATATACAGTATATACGAGTTCTGTTAGAAAAGTATCTGACCTTTTTATTTTTTTCAAAAACCATATGGATTTGAATCACGTGTGATTGCATCAACCAAGCTTGAACCTTCGTGCGCATGCATGAGTTTTTTCACGCCTGTCGGTTGCGTCATTCACCTGTGAGCAGGCTTTGTGTGAGCAGTGGTCCACCCCTCTTGTCGGATTTTTATTGCGAATAAAATGTCTGAAAGATTTGGAGCTTTGCTGCATCAAATTTTTCCAGAAACTGTGAGAGACCTCCAGGTGGACATCTTTCGGAAAATTCAGACGGCTTTCAGGGATGATTTTATGGGGATTACACAGATTAAGAAGTGCTCCAGCCGGTTTAAAGACCACCCATAACGTCTGAGAGCGCGGCACACTCCGAGCGCCGATCGACAGGCTGAAACAAACAGATCATTTCCAACGTGAAGGCTTTGTTGATCCGGGACGTCATCTGACTTACACAACAATGGCAGAAGACGTGGACATCAGTACTTTTTCGGCACATTCCACTGTTACAGGAGTTTTTTTCATGGAAAGAGGAGCGGAGGGATGTACCACCGTGCCGCTCATGGCGCGGCACAAAACCACCTCCGTATTGGTCTCACAGGACGGCTTTCAGGTGGCTTTTCAGATGTGTGACTATCCGAGAAATTGTGCATGAGCTGGACATGCCCCAACATGTCCTCTGAGGCTTCATCATGGCATGGTTTTGCGCCATGCGGCTCCACCGCAACACGCGGAATTCCTCCGCACGTCTGTCTCAATGTGCCGAAAAAGTGCTGATGTCCATGTCTTCCGCAATTCCTGTGCTAGTCAGACGACGTCCCGGAGTGGCCAGTTTGGAAATGAACGGCACATTCCACTGTTACAGGAGTTTTTGTCGTGGAAAGAGGAGCGGAGGAATGCGCCACCGTGCCGCTCATGGCGCGGCACAAAACCACCTCCGTGTTGGTCTGCATGGTGCAAAGCAATGCAGTGATGAAGCCTCACAGGACATGTCGGGGCCGCGCTCGGAGTGCGCCGCGCTCTCAGACGGTGTGGGCGGTCTTTAAACCAGCTGGAGCACTCCTTAATCTGTGTAATCCCCATAAAATCGTCCCTGAAAGCCATATGAATTTTCCGAATGGTGTCCACCTGGAGGTCTCTCACAGTTTCTGGAAAAATTTGATGCAGCAAAGCTCCAAATCTTCAGACATTTTATTCGCAATAAAAATCCGACAAGAGGGGTAGAACACTGCTCACACAAAGCCTGCTCACAGGCGAATGACGCAACCGACAGGCGTGAAAAAACTCACGCATGTGCACAAAGGTTCAAGCTTGGCTGATGCAATCACACGTGATTCAAATCCATATGGTTTTTGAAAAAAATAAAAAGGTCGGATACTTTTCTAACAGATCTCGTATATACATATATATATATATATATATAAAATCTCACCTTATTCATTCAGCAGCAGTGGCTATCCTGGTCACGGTAAATGAGCAGTGTTTTTTTTGTTTTTTTTGTTTTATTTTTTTTTGTTTTTTTCAGTTGGACACAGTGCACGTGGCTTGGCTGTGAATCAAAATGTTGCAATTCTCTAGCAAGTTCTTAAATACGTCATAATCCAAACCGAAATACTGAACTTTTAGCCTGATGCTTATCTTCAGATGGCATAGATTGAAGTGAGTCAGAGTCAACAACTCACCTTGGGCAGGATGCCAGTCTACTAGCAAAGCTCCAGCAAAGGCCATTATGTATTTACAGCTGAGATAATGTAGATAATGTATTAATGTAGATCATGTATTTCATCCATTGTTACGGGTAGCTTGAGTTGGAATCAAATCTAGGTCTAGATATTGGTAGCCCAACTCGTGAGCTACCTTGTCTAACCAGATGAGCAGTCTAACAGGATGATGACAACCCCCAATCAAGGGAAGTTTCTAAAACATCAGTTTAGGCAATACCTGCAAGCACTGTGCTGCACGAGTGACATTTAATATAACTCATCATTATTTAAACAAATGAGATTTTATCTGAGCACTGCACAGACTGGCGTCCTATCCAGGGTGTACCCCGCCTCAAACCCTTTCAAATTATGTTTTTTGTTTTTGATAATATTATATTACCTTGATAATATTCTTTCCTTTTCTCCAAAGGCGGCTGATATATTCCTCTGGAGTTTGATCCTTTAGGGTCACACTGTAATGGGCTTCTGCCATATTCAGTTAGTAGAGCAGAATGTCAGACTTCAAGTGACAACGCCCCCGCAGATACCAAGCAAGAGCATTAGGAGGGGAAGGGCACAATATTACAACCTGAAAATCAGACTTAAGGACATTCCAGCACATCATACAACCGCTGGCAAAAATTATGGAATCACCGGCCTCAGAGGATGTTCATTCAGTTGTTTAATTTTGTAGAAAAAAAGCAGATCACAGACATGACACAAAACTAAAGTCATTTCAAATGGCAACTTTCTGGCTTTAAGAAACACTATAAGAAATCAAGAAAAAAAGATTGTGGCAGTCAGTAACGGTTACTTTTTTAGACCAAGCAGAGGGAAAAAATATGGAATCACTCAATTCTGAGGAACAAATTATGGAATCACCCTGTAAATTTTCATCCCCCAAATTAACACCTGCATCAAATCAGATCTGCTCATTGACATTGACCCTATGCCATGACATTGACCCTATGTGTCTTTTTGCAAGGAATGTTTTTGCAGTTTTTGCTCTATGGCAAGATGCATTATCATCTTGAAAAATGATTTCATCATCCCCAAACATCCTTTCAATTGTCCAAAATATCAACATAAACTTGTGCATTTATTGATGATGTAATGACAGCCATCTCCCCAGTGCCTTTACCTGACATGCAGCCCCATATCATCAATGACTATGGAAATTTACATGTTCTCTTCAGGCAGTCATCTTCATAAATCTCATTGGAAAGGCACCAAACAAAAGTTCCAGCATCATCATCTTGCCCAATGCAGATTCGAGATTCATCACTGAATGACTTTCATCCAGTCATCCACAGTCCACAATTGCTTTTCCTTAGCCCATTGTAACCTTGTTTTTTTCTGTTTAGGTGTTAATGATGCCTTTCGTTTAGCTTTTCTGTATGTAAATCCCATTTCCTTTAGGCGGTTTCTTACAGTTCGGTCACAGACGTTGACTCCAGTTTCCTCCCATTCATTCCTCATTTGTTTTGTTGTACATTTTTCGATTTTTGAGACATATTGCTTTAAGTTTTCTGTCTTGACGCTTTGATGTCTTCCTTGGTCTACCAGTATGTTTGCCTTTAACAACTTTCCCCTGTTGTTTGTATTTGGTCCAGAGTTTAGACACAGCTGACTGTGAACAACCAACATCTTTTGCAACATTGCGTGATGACTTGCTCTCTTTTAAGAGTTTGATAATCCTCTCCTTTGTTTCAATTGACATCTCTCATGTTGGAGCCATGATTCATGTCAGTCCACTTGGTGCAACAGCTCTCCAAGGTGTGTTCACTCCTTTTTAGATGCAGACTAACAAGCAGATCTGATATGATGCAGGTGTTAGTTTTGGGGATGAAAATTTACAGGGTGATTCCATAATTTTTTCCTCAGAATTGAGTGATTCCATATTTTTTTCCTCTGCTTGGTCTAAAAAAGTAATCGTTACTGACTGCCATAATCTTTTTTTCTTGATTTCTTATAGTGTTTCTTAAAGCCAGAAAGTTGCCATTTGAAATGACTTTAGTTTTGTGTCATGTCTGTGATCTGCTTTTTTTCTACAAAATTAAACAACTGAATGAACATCCTCCGAGGCCAGTGATTCCATAATTTTTGCCAGGGGTTGTACTATAATTTCAGATGTCTGACTGTTTGTTTCCTTTCTCCTCCCATGTCCTTTGGCAAATTTCCAACAAATTCAATATGTGAATGACAGGCAACTATAGAATATCACTTAAAGTTTGTTTTTTGTTGTTGTTTTTTCAAAGGTTGAGGTTACTGAATCAAAGTTCACAAATATGGTTTTCACAGCAGTTTGACTTAAATGTGACACACTGGTGGTTTCTGAAATGGTCCAGGCAAATTTATGAAATGTCAATCATTGGATCCAAATCCAAACCAAGTCAAATGTATATCATTCACTCTGATTTGCATCAAACACAGCACATGTATGGAACTGGGCTTTTGAATTGCCCAGTCAAAGTCACATTTGTCAAAGTTGATTCATTGGGCATCTGTTTCTTAACCTACTTCTCCCAGGACCTTTTGCTGATTAATTCAAAGCTTTGTATGTCAATGAAAGTTAACGCCTAACCTCAATCAATCAATCAATCAATTTTTTTATATAGCGCCAAATCACAACAAACAGTTGCCCCAAGGCGCTTTATATTGTAAGGCAAGGCCATACAATAATTATGTAAAACCCCAACGGTCAAAACGACCCCCTGTGAGCAAGCACTTGGCTACAGTGGGAAGGAAAAACTCCCTTTTAGCAGGAAGAAACCTCCAGCAGAACCAGGCTCAGGGAGGGGCAGTCTTCTGCTGGGACTGGTTGGGGCTGAGGGAGAGAACCAGGAAAAAAGACATGCTGTGGAGGGGAGCAGAGATCGATCACTAATGATTAAATGCAGAGTGGTGCATACAGAGCAAAAAGAGAAAGAAACAGTGCATCATGGGAACCCCCCAGCAGTCTACGTCTATAGCAGCATAACTAAGGGATGGTTCAGGGTCACCTGATCCAGCCCTAACTATAAGCTTTAGCAAAAAGGAAAGTTTTAAGCCTAATCTTAAAAGTAGAGAGGGTGTCTGTCTCCCTGATCTGAATTGGGAGCTGGTTCCACAGGAGAGGAGCCTGAAAGCTGAAGGCTCTGCCTCCCATTCTACTCTTACAAACCCTAGGAACTACAAGTAAGCCTGCAGTCTGACAGCGAAGCGCTCTATTGGGGTGATATGGTACTACGAGGTCCCTAAGATAAGATGGGACCTGATTATTCAAAACCTTATAAGTAAGAAGAAGAATTTTAAATTCTATTCTAGAATTAACAGGAAGCCAATGAAGAGAGGCCAATATGGGTGAGATATGCTCTCTCCTTCTAGTCCCCGTCAGTACTCTAGCTGCAGCATTTTGAATTAACTGAAGGCTTTTTAGGGAACTTTTAGGACAACCTGATAATAATGAATTACAATAGTCCAGCCTAGAGGAAATAAATGCATGAATTAGTTTTTCAGCATCACTCTGAGACAAGACCTTTCTGATTTTAGAGATATTGCGTAAATGCAAAAAAGCAGTCCTACATATTTGTTAAATATGCGCTTTGAATGACATATCCTGATCAAAAATGACTCCAAGATTTCTCACAGTATTACTAGAGGTCAGGGTAATGCCATCCAGAGTAAGGATCTGGTTAGACACCATGTTTCTAAGATTTGTGGGGCCAAGTACAATAACTTCAGTTTTATCTGAGTTTAAAAGCAGGAAATTAGAGGTCATCCATGTCTTTATGTCTGTAAGACAATCCTGCAGTTTAGCTAATTGGTGTGTGTCCTCTGGCTTCATGGATAGATAAAGCTGGGTATCATCTGCGTAACAATGAAAATTTAAGCAATACCGTCTAATAATACTGCCTAAGGGAAGCATGTATAAAGTGAATAAAATTGGTCCTAGCACAGAACCTTGTGGAACTCCATAATTAACTTTAGTCTGTGAAGAAGATTCCCCATTTACATGAACAAATTGTAATCTATTAGACAAATATGATTCAAACCACCGCAGCGCAGTGCCTTTAATACCTATGGCATGCTCTAATCTCTGTAATAAAATTTTATGGTCAACAGTATCAAAAGCAGCACTGAGGTCTAACAGAACAAGCACAGAGATGAGTCCACTGTCCGAGGCCATAAGAAGATCATTTGTAACCTTCACTAATGCTGTTTCTGTACTATGATGAATTCTAAAACCTGACTGAAACTCTTCAAATAGACCATTCCTCTGCAGATGATCAGTTAGCTGTTTTACAACTACCCTTTCAAGAATTTTTGAGAGAAAAAGAAGGTTGGAGATTGGCCTATAATTAGCTAAGATAGCTGGGTCAAGTGATGGCTTTTTAAGTAATGGTTTAATTACTGCCACCTTAAAAGCCTGTGGTACATAGCCAACTAACAAAGATAGATTGATCATATTTAACCTGCCATTAAATGATTCATGTGCCACATTTTGTCCTAATCAGGTAGAAAATCAAACTGTTTGACACCAAACCTGTCTTTAAATGAGTCATTTTTGGAAAAGGGAATGGAAAAACAATTTGATTTTTAACCTGATTCAGACAAAATTTGGCACACACTTCAGTGGATTCCAGAATTGCCCTTGGAAGGTCAGCCAGAGTACAATCATTTTGCTCAAGGTCATGGTCATTGGTTTCAAATTTGAGATAGGTGAAGCTGTTACTGTTTCTATGCATACAGGTACTCTTAGTCGGTGTTATTGTGCAGAGAAAACCACCTTTGGATATTGTAAATGACAGTTACAGTGAGCAGGCAGAATGTTTCACAGGTGGTCAAACAGAATCAAACACTGTGAATTTCTTTTGTACGTAGCCTGTTTTCGACTGCAGTCTTTGTAAACAGTACTATAAGATGACCCATCTCAATCTCTGAGGAAGAGATTCATTTTTAATGACTCACGCTCATGGAGGTCGAGGTTTTCAAGCAAGCAAGCCGGCAGGAAGGTTTTTCTCTTTCTCGATATCGTTCAGCAGCAGATGACTGTGTATTGTGGGTACAGTACACCACGTCTAAGCTGTCATTCTTTATTTTATATGGTGTTTTTATTTTTGATAACAAATGGAGCATGTGCAAGGGACAAGTCAAAGCTTTGAAAGCAGGAGAGAGAACGAAACCATCAAAACATTAGGTGAACTCTCATGTCTAATGACATCATGAGAGTTCACCTAATGTAGCGTGTCCAAGGGACAAGTCGAAGCTTTGACAGCAAGAGAGGGTGAGAGAAAGAAAACATCAAAACATGAACTTCTCAAGATGTCTCTGAACTCTCATGATGTCTCATGACATCATGAGAGTTCAGAAGGGTCACAAAACACCATTCTGTATAACCACTTCAGCTGCGCTTATTGGATTTATCTTGTGTGCATGCATTCGCACATGTGAGCATGCGTACATGCATGCGTGCCTGTTTGCGTGCGTATGTGCCTGCATGTCTCCATCATTCCAGTTGGAGGCCTCAGCTAAATCGGCAGAAAAATGGCATCATTGGATGATTAATACCTTTCACTGGACTTTCTTTGTGACTTTCTTTGTGCCTACACACACAAAATCCAAACTGTAGAGAAATGTGGAAAAAAGCATTAATTTAATATTTAGCTTATTTTTTTTCTGCCATGGTGGCATTTTTTTTTTAGTTAGTTAATGCTACAGGTTGTCATTATAGCAGTATTCTGGTTGCAGATTACTGCAGCAGCTGCAAGTCAAACAAGTCTGAGGTGAAGCGTGCTTTTGGTGACAGCCGAGCCAAGCTACATGTCCACCTGAGCTGTATTGACACCTGAGCATTCAGAAGCCCAAAACCCTCGACCGCAGGAAAAGTAGAATACAAAGCTATCTTCCTAATTTCCACTCAGGTCTGAACATGCATCAAATTTTTCCGGCAAACTCGGGGGACATCAGCTGACAAGGAACTAATTTTGTGCTTATACCTCAATTCCAGTGAAGTTGGGATGTTGTGTAAAATGTAAATAAAAACAGAATACAATGATTTGCAAATCTTTTTTAACCTATATTCAACTGAATAAACCACAGAGACAAGGTATTTAATGTTCAAACTGATAGACAATTTTGTTTTTGTACAAATATTTGCTCATTTTGAAATGGATGCCTGCAACACATTTCCACTTTCTTTACCACTGTGTTACATCACCTTTCCATCTAACAACACTCAATAAGCGTTTGGGAACTAAGGACACTAACTATTGAAGTTTTGTAGGTGGAATTCTTTCCCAGTCTTGCTTGATGTACAACTTCAGTTGTTCAACAGTCCAGGGTCTTCGTGGTCATATTTTGCGCTTCACAATACCGCACAATTTTTCAATGTGTGACAGGTCTGGACTGCAGGGAGGCCAGTCTAGTACCCGCACTCTTTTACTACGAAGTCACAATGTTGTAACACATGCAGAATGTGGCTTGGCATTGTCTTGCTGAAATAAGTAGGGATGTCCCTGAAAAAGACGTTGCTTGAATGGCAGCATGTGTTGCTCCAAATTGTCCATGCCATGGGCACTAAGACACCCCATACCATCACAGATGCTGGCTTTTGAACCTTGTGATGGTAACAACCTGGATGGTCTTTTTCCTCTTTTGTCCGGAGGACATGACGTCCATGATTTCCAAAAACAATTTGAAATGTGAACTCATCAGACCACAGCACACTTTTCCACTTTGTGTTTGTCCATTTCAAATGAGCTTCATTTCTGGATGTTGCTGATGTATGGCTTTCGCTTTGCATGGTAGAGTTTTAACTTGCACTTGTAGATGTAGCAACAAACTGTGTTAACTGACAATGGTTTTCTGAAGTGTTGCTGAGCCCACGCGGTAAGATCCCTTACACAATGATGTCAGTTTTTAATGCAGTGCCTGAGGGATTGAAGGCATTCAGTGTTGGTTTTTGGTCTTGACACTTACATGTAGAAAGTTCTCCAGATTCTCTGAATCTTCTGATTATATTATGGACTGTAGATGATGGAATCACTAAATTTCTTGCAATTGAACATTGAGAAACATTGTTCTTAAGCTGTTGGACAATTTTTTTTCACGCAATTGTTCACAAAGTGGTGATCCTCGCCCCATTTTTGCTTGTGAACAGCTGAGCCTTTTGGGGATGCTCCATTTATACCCAATCATGACACTCAACTGTTTCCAATTAACCTGTTCACCTGTGAAATAGGTGTTCTTTGAGCATGCATTAGCTTTCCCAGTCTTTTGTTGCCCCTGCCCCAGCTTTTTGAAATGTGTTGCAGGCATCCATTTCAAAATGAGAAAATATTTGCACAAAACCAAAATTGACTATCAATTTGAACATTAAATATCTTGTCTTTGTGGTTTATTCAATTGAATATCAGTTGAAGAGGATTTGCAAATAATTGTATTCTGTTTTATTTACATTTGACAGAATGTCACAACTTCATTGGAATTGTTGTAGTTGGGGAGGTGTTGGTCTAGTGGTTAAAGCGTCGGGCTTGAGACCAGAGGATCCTCAGTTCAAATCCCAGCCTGACTGGAAAATCGCCAAGGTTCCTTGCACAAGTTCCATAATCCCCTAGTTGCTCCTGGTGTGACGTGGGTGCCTTGCATGGCAACAGCCTGAGATCGGGGTGAATGTGAGGCATTATTTTAAAGCACTTTGAGCATCTGATGCAGATGGAAAAGTGCTATATAAGTGCAGTCCATTTATAATTTACCATTTGTAGTAGTGTTTTATAAAATGAACGTTGTTCATGAAAATCATCGCACACAGCCCTGATCATTCAGTGTACAATGGGTGATCACGGCATCATCTGTGCAGTGTTTGTGCATGATCTGTGCATCATTTGAGTGTCCTTCTGTCTTGGAGAATTGCGCTTGGAAGGTCAGCCAGAGTACAATCATTTTGCTCAAGGTCAAGGTCATTGGTTTCAAATTTCAGATTGGTGAAGCTGTTACTGTTTCCATACATACAAGTACTCTTAGTTGGTGTTAATGTGCAGAGAAAACCACCTTTGGATATTAGAAATGACAGTTACAGTGAGCAGGCACAATGTTTCACAGGTGGTCAAACAGAATCAAACACTGTGAATTTATTTTGTATGTAGACTGTTTTCGACTGCAATCTTTGTGAACAGTACTACAAGTACAAGATGACCTATCTCCATCTCTGAAGAAGAGATTCATTTTCAATGACTCACACTCACGGACGTCGACGTTTTCAAGCAAGCAAGCCGGCAGGAAGGTTTTTCTCTTTCTTGATATCGTTCAGCAGCAGATGACTGTGTATTGTGGGTACAGCACACCACGTCTAAGCTGTCATTCTTTATTTCATATGGTGTTTTTCATTTTTCATAGCAAATGGATCATGTGCAAGGGACAAGTCAAAGCTTTGACAGCAAGAGAGAGAACGAAACCATCAAAACATTAGGTGAACTCTCATGATGTCTATTGACATCATGAGAGTTCACCTAATGTAGCGTGTCCAAGGGACAAATCTAAGCTTTGACAGCAAGAGAGGGTGAGAGAGAGAAACCATCAAAAGATGAACTTTTCATGATGTCTCTGAACTCTCATGATGTCATGAGACATCATGAGAGTTCAGAAGGGTCACAAAAACACCATTCTGTGTAACCATTTCAGCTGCCCTTATGCATCGTTGTCTCCCATGGAGTTTTGACGCGATAGATGATGTCACATTTCAAATGGAGATCTTCCCCATTTTTGATGTATAAGCTGGATCTGAGCGGTTTGCTATGGTCTAATAGCATGAGAGAGAGAGAGAGAGAGAGAGAGAGAGAGAGAGAGAGAGAGAGAGAGAGGGAGAAAGAGAGAGAGAGAGACATGGTGGACAAAATAAGCAAACTTTTAAATGATCATTTTTGTCATTCGTTTGGATTTATCTTGTGTGCATGCGTACGTGCATGCATGCCTGTTTGTGTGCATATGTGCCTGCATTTCTCCATCATTCAAGTGGGAGGCCTCAGCTAAATCAGCAGAAAAAATGGCATCATTGGATAATTAATACTTTCACTGGACTTTCTACGGATGGAAAACAACTGAGCCATGACCTATAGATAGATAAAAAAAAAAAAAAATGAAGTTACTGAAAGTTACTGTCCTCTTTCGACAAAAAAAAAACAAAAAAAAAACCTGCCTACGCACACAAAATCCAAACTGTAGAGAAATGTGGGGAAAAAAAAGCATTAATTTAATATTTAGCTTGTTTTGTCTGCCATGGTGATGTTTTTTTTGTTTTTTTTAGTTAGTTAATGCTACAGGTTGTCATCATAACAGTATTCTGGGTGCAGATTACTGCAGCAGCTGCAAGTCAAACGGGTCTGAGGTGAAGTGTGCTTTTGGTGACAGTCGAGCCAAGCTACATGTCCACCTGACCTGTATTGATCCTTGTGCATTCAGAAACCCAAAATCATTGACTGCAGGAAAAGTAGAACACAAAGCTAGCTTCCTGATTTCCACTCAAGTTTGAACACGCATCAAATTTTTCTGGCGAACTCGGGGGACATCAGCTGACAAGGAACTCATTTTGTGCTTATATCTCAATTCCAATTAAGTTGTGATATTGTGTAAAATGTAAATTAAAACAAAATACAATTATTTGCAAATCTTTTTCAACCTATATTCAACTGAATACAACACAAAGACAAGCTATTTAATGTTCAAACTGATAAACTTTATTGTTTTTGTGCAAGTATTTGCTAATTTTGAAATGGATGCCTGCAACACATTTCCACTTTGTTTACCATTGTGTTACATCACCTTTCCATCTAACAACACTCAGTAAGCATTTGGGAACTAAGGACACTAATTGTTGAAGTTTTGTAGGTGGAATTCTTTCCCATTCTTGCTTGATGTACGATTTCAGTTGGTCAACAGTCTGGGGTCTTTGTGGTCTTATTTTGTGCTTTATAATGCCCCACACATTTGCAATGTGTGACAGGTCTGGACAGGGAGGCCAGTCTAGTACCCGCACTCTTACTATGAAGTCACAATGTGGTAACACGTGCAGAATGTGGCTTGGCATTGCTGAAATAAGCAGGGATGTCCCTGAAAAAGACATTGCTTGGATGGCAACATGTGTTGCTCATGCATCAAGTTGCCCATGCGATGGGCACTAAGACACCCCCATACCATCACAGATGCTGGCTTTTGAACTTTGCACTGTTAACAATCTGGGTGTTTTTTTTCTCCTCTTTTGTCCGGAGGACACAACATCCATGATTTCCAAAAACAATTTGAAATGTGGACTCATCAGACCACAGCACACTTTTCCACTTTGTGTTTGTCCATTTCAAATGATCTCGGGCCCAGACAAGGCAGCTTCATTTCTGGATGTTGGTGATGTATGGCTTTCACTTTGCATGGTACAGTTTTAACTTGCACTTGTAGATGTAGTGACGAGCTGTGTTAACTGACAATGGTTATCTGAAGTGTTCCTGAGCCCACGCGGTAAGATCCTTTACACAGTGATGTTGGTTTTTAATGCAGTACCTGAGGGATCGAAGGTCACGGGCATTCAATGTTGGTTTTCGGCCTTGCCGCTTACGTGTAGAAAGTTCACCAGATTCTCTGAATCTTCTGATTATATTATGGACTGTAGATGATGGAATCCCTAAATCTATTGCAATTGAACATTGAGAAACATTGTTCTTAAGCTGTTGGACTATTTTTTTTTCATGCAGATGTTCACAAAGTGGTGAGCCTCACCTCATCTTTGCTTGTGAATGGCTGAGCCTTTTGCGGAAGCTCCATTTATACCCTGTCATGACACTCACTTGTTTCCAATCAAACTATTCACCTGTGGAATGTTCCAAACAGGTGTTCTTTGAGCATTCATCAACTTTCCCAGTCATTTGAGCCCCTGTCCCAGCTTTTTGAAATGTGTTGCAGGCATCCATTTCAAAATGAGCAAATATTTGCACAAAAACAAAATTGTCTATCAGTTTGAACATTAAATATCTTGTCTTTGTGGTGTATTCAATTGAATATAAGTTGAAGAGGATTTGCAAATCATTGTATTCTGTTTTTATTTACATTTCTGTTGGGAAAGTGTAGGAACACGGACCCACAACAGGGGGCGCAAATGAACGGACAATGGAGTAAGTCAAAATAACAACGCTTTACTGTTGTGAATGTGCACAACGAATACAACCAATCACAGAAATGGACAACAGTCAATTCACAAAAGTGTCGTGTGGGCAGGCTCGAAGATAGGAGACGCCTCTCCAAGGTAAGACCGGAACCACACGGCTTCCTCCGCCACAGGACCCTGGGAATACTGGAGCCGCCAAGTCCCGAACTCCCAGGTGGCCACTGCCTCCGCGTGTCGGACCTGGTACTGCTAGCGAGGAACAAAGAACAGTTAGATGGGGGCGCGTTTGCACCCAGGACTCCGAACAGCAGGAAAGTTACCTCCACCTCTCGTTGGAACAGTAATCCAAAAACTAGCTCAATCCAAAAAGATGCACTCCGTTTGCTTCGATACGTTACCTCTCCGGTAGAAACGATATCTCGGCAATGAGGTGGAGATGCCATCCTGCTGATATACCCCACTGATGATTGCCGTCAGCTGTCTCAGGTGATGGGTGACAGCTGTCACCGAGGCTGCTCCCGTGAGGCGGCGGCGCCCTCTGGTGCCTGGAGCCCGCACTCCAGGCAGGGCGCCCTCTGGTGGTGGTGGGCCAGCAGTACCTCCTCTTCAGCGGCCCACACAACAATTTCACACAACGTCACAACTTCATTGGCATTGGTTTGTAGTAGGGGAGGTGATGGTCCAGTGGTTAAAGTGCTGGCATTGAGACCAGAGGATCCTCGGTTCAAATCCCACCCTGACTGGAAAATCCCAAATGTTCCTTGGGCAAGCTCCTTAATCCCCTAGTTGCTCCTGGTGTGTAGTGGGTGCCTTGCATGGCAGCAGCCTGACATCGGGGTGAATGTGACGCATTATTTTAAAGCACTTTGAGCATCTGATGCAGATGGAAAAGTACCATAAAAATGCATTCCATTTATAATTTACCATTTGTAATAGTCTTCTATGAAATAAACGTTATTCATGAAAATCACAGCACCTAGCCTTGATCATTCAGTATCCAATGGGTGATTATGGCATCATCTGTGCAGTGTTTGTGCATGACCTGTGCATCATTTAAGTGTCCTTCTGTCTTCAAGAATCTTCTGCATTTGTCAGGTGTAGCCCTGTACTTCAAGATAACCAAGGAGACCATGGCATGCAGTGCGCAACTACGGAGCATACCTCATAAGGTCCTGGGATGTGCTGTCCATTTCAATGGCATCCTGTGGAATCATCTGAAGTTTCTTGCTCACACAAGGAATGCGGAACGAATTCTGTCCCTGTGTAATGGGGGTCTAGAATAGAATAGAATGTACAGGGTGGACCAATAAAATGTTACCACATTTTAAATTCGTACAATGTCCAAAATAACAAAGATTCCTTTTCCATCTGCATCAGATGCTCAAAGTGCTTTATAGTTATGCCTCACATTCACCCCGATGTCAGGGTGCTGCCATACAAGGCGCTCACTACACACCAGGAGCAATAGGGTATTAAAGGCCTTGCCCAAGGGCCCTTAGTGATTTTCCAGTCAGGCGGGGATTTGAACCCATCATCTTCTGGTCTCAAGCCCAACACCTTAACCACTAGACCATCACCTCCTGTATCATGTGCATCAGTATGTATTTGCCCTCTCATGCCTTTAATTATTCATATGTGGCAAACAACAGACTGATAAATTCATCAAATATTAGCATGGTATGACATATAGTATTTTGCAACATACAAGACAACATATTGGGGCTGATTGGACCCCATATGGTGGGGGACTGTTGAGCTATGTACGTCTTCCATCATGTGCCCTCCTAGGTTTTTGTTATAATAGCCTTTTTTTTAAATGAATTATACACTATTGTATTTGTTGTGCTTTTCTATCTCAAGCATGTGGTCAATGTGCTTTACAGAAATGCCTCACATTGATCCAATCACTCACACACTGATATCAGTGCACTGCTATGCAAGGCACTCAACTGAACACCAACAGCAGCTTGGGGATTCAGGACATTATGGTTAAATTAAGGAATTGTAGGTACTTGCTTTATGATTCTTTGTGACAGCAGTTTTTTTTTTTTTCCGCTGTTTTCTTGGTGCTGTTGCTTGTTTATTTCATGATATATGGCAACACGTGTACAATATTTGCAATAACCTTTGGTTATTTTGGGATGCTTCCACCACATTGTTTGCTGCTAACAATGCCTGCCCTTCCCCAATGCAAAAGATCCTCCAGTAAATTGGTCACAATTTCACAGAAATTTGTCTGCAGAAAATGTGGATGGAACAATAACTTTTCTTTTAGCCACAGGAATTGAAAGATAATTGTATGAGCCTGTGGCATCTCTGCTTCATACGCTTTGTGCTCCATTTCTGATTCCCACTAGAAAGCCTTGGTTTTTCCTCTTTTGCACATATTTATTTCTGGCACTTCATTTAAGTCTCTGTTTATGTATGCATAAATCACATGTTCTCGTCGTTGTCTTTGCAAAATGGAAATGGGCACTGCTGTTATCTTTAGAGCAAAAATAAAAACAAACAGTGTGCTTCTTAGCTATTAAGTGCATATAACAACATCTTCAAAAAGGGCAGTTTGAAAAGAGAGGGCACACTATGCTCGAGCATGCTACTGAATAAATGCATTAATTAGGGGGGAAATTATGTGCTTGGGGCTCCACTTGGCTTGCTTTTAGTTACCAGGGGTCCTCATAAATATACATTTAAAAGACATGTCAAGATTAAGAAGTAACCCCTTAACAATGAACTTTTGTATCATCATCTGTGTGATAAGCACATAGCACACACAGTTAGTCTTGTGAAAACAACAAAAAATGTAATAAATAATTAGGTTAGTACATGCTAACGAATGCTTTTATTTGAGTAGGGCTCTACCAAGTCCTGACGTGTCTCAGGACTCTATCAAGTTCAGAGACACTTCCAGCTCTGTTTCACTTTCAGCTGCAAAGATGCAGACAGAAATATTATATGGCAGCAAACCTTCGGCAGCTCAGACCCCACATTTGTCTAATATACCTCTGAGGTAAATGTTGCTATTTTAAGTCCATATGATGCTCAAACAAATGTAAGCAAGAATATGGAGAAGGCAAGTCATGGTTGGTTTGGATGCATCCATTCTCATGGTCACTGTTGTAATAACTGTAACTGTTGTAATAAATGCCACTGCTGTAACAAATAGGGAGTAACCCCGCAAATCATCAGACACAAGGGGTTTATTCCTATTCTAAACCAATTCCATTATTTGTACTGTATATTTTTCTATAGGTAATTCGGTCGGCGAGGCTTGCCGTGAGGCAGCGTCGCTCCAACAGCAGTCAGGGCGCGGAGTAATCCATCAAATGTGAAACAGTAATTCTGTGTCAGAATCCACATCAGTACTTTTGTAAGGTAGCTTAAATTTGCCCATTTTGGCGGCGGCGCTGGTACGAGACTTTCTCTCGCTCTCAGCTAACAGCGCCATTATGACATCTGCGTAGCAGCACACAGCCGGTGTTCTGTCAAATTGTGTGTCTCGACAGTTCCACATCCCAACAATATTGCGCATGCGTGCACAAGTGCACGGAGAGTTGGCCTGTCGACAGGAATGACATCTCGTCAGAACACCCGTCAGGGCACAGAGTAATACATCTAAATGTAAAACGATCGAATATTTTGCCACCGTTACTCCGATATTATACGGTCTGAAATCTCACACAATTAACCAATCAGATTCACGGGAAAAAAAATGTGAATTATCAGTATTATCTGGCTGTGACGCTACACGCGCTCTGATTGGCTGATTACCGGTTGGATATTTTCCCTTATCATATACCTATAAATGATACACCAATATGATTGGATAAAACACTAAAAATAAATAGCAATATACCCTTTTCGCAGACGGGTAATATTTTTCATACCACCCGAGTAATCAGCCAATCCGGACAGCGGAGCGCCGCCACGACGAAGAGGCGTGGTCAGAGGAACTATAAAATACTGGTGAGTCACTATTAATAATTTTTTTCGTGTCCAACCTCGTAGGTTGATCGCTAAAATTAAATTTGTTAGTTCTAACATCCATTATAATTATTTATAGGAAAACATTCTATTTTTTTCTACTAAGGTTTGAACTTTGAGTGTTTACACAGGAGAGAAAAGTGAGAAAATGTTAATGCCTGTTTGAGAAAAGTGTATAAAGTGCGTAGTGAGGGGTTTTACAGCCTTAAAACATCTAGAATAATTGTAAAAAATAACGCTGACTACTTTGCGGATTTCGCTTATCGTGGGTTATTTTTAGAACGTAACTCCCGCGGCCTCAGGGTGTATGGTTTTCTTCAAGGTGTATATTCATTGGTGAACAACTTGATAACTGATAATATCCAGACCGGTTTCCATGACAATCGGTCCACAACACTTATTTTCATTACAAACCAGGAAGCTAAAAATACTATTAGAAAAACAAAGTCAGACATGAACGTACTCCATAAATATTTAAACAGCATCTGAAAAAAAACACACAGATTGAAGGTTTACCAGCTAAGGAACAGACTACCGGTTAGCAAGTTCTTCATGGTGGAGAAGCAAAGAGGTCAGACGATGAGCCGTCAGCAGCTTTCATATTCGGGTGACACTGTTGTGTGGGCCGCTGAAGAGGAGGTACTGCTGGCCCACCACCACCAGAGGGCGCCCTGCCTGGAGTGCGGGCTCCAGGCACCAGAGGGCGCCGCCGCCTCACGGGAGCAGCTACGGTGACAGCTGTCACCCATCACCTGAGACAGCTGACGGCAATCATCAGTGGGGTATATCAGCAGGATGGCACCTCCACCTCATTGCCGAGATATCGTTTCTACCGGAGAGGTAACGTATCGAAGCTAACGGAGTGTATCTTTTTGGATTGTGCTAGTTTGTGGATTACTGTTCCAACGAGAGGTGGAGGTAACTTCCCTGCTGTTCGGAGTCCTGGGTGCAAACGCGCCCCCATCTAACTGTCCTTTGTTCCTCGCCAGCAGTACCAGGTCCGACACGCGGAGGCAGTGGCCACCTGGGAGTTTGGGACTTGGGGGCTCCAGTATTCCCGGGGTCCTGTGGCGGAGGAAGCCGTGTGGTTCCGGTCTTACCTTGGAGAGGCGTCTCCTATCTTCGAGCCTGCCCACACAACACTTTTGTGAATTGACTGTTGTTCATTTCCGTGATTGGTTGTATTCGTTGTGCACATTCACAACAGTAAAGCGTTGTTATTTTGACTTACTCCATTGTCCGTTCATTTGCGCCCCCTGTTGTGGGTCCGTGTTCCTACACTTTCACAACAGGATATCTCGGCCAGCGTCATGGATCCCGAGGGGCATCAACCGGCTGTTGAACGGCCAATGGAAGAACAAGGCGCACAGGCAGGAGGGGTAATCAGTGAGTTGCAGCGGATCCTCACCGCTTTCACGACTCGGTTGGATTTGATGACCGAGCAGAATGTCCTCCTGAACCGCAGGGTGGAGGCTCTCGCCGCGCAGGTGGAAGCGCGCCCTCCGGGCGCCGCTGCGGCTCTCCCTCCCGTAGAACCTGTGCGTAACAGCGACGTTCCACTGGTTGTCCAACGACCCCTCCCACCTTCCCCTGAAGCATACATAAGCCCACCAGAGCCGTACGGAGGCTGTGTGGAGACGTGCGCGGATTTTCTTATGCAGTGTTCGCTCGTCTTCGCACAGCGTCCCGTCATGTACGCGACTGATGCTAGCAAAGTAGCTTATGTGATAAATCTGCTTCGTGGTGAGGCACGCGCTTGGGCTACAGCGCTCTGGGAGCAAAGTTCACGGCTCCTTCTGACATATGATGGGTTTGTGAGGGAGCTCAGAACGGTGTTCGATCACCCTAATAGAGGAGAGACCGCTTCAGCTGTGCTGCTGTCAATGAGACAGGGGCGCCGGAGCGCAGCTGCCTATGCAGTCGACTTCCGCATCGCGGCTGCGAGGTCCGGCTGGAATAGCGCTGCCCTCTGCGCCGCCTTCATAAACGGACTGTCGTTGGTCCTCAAGGAGCACCTGGTGGCTAAGGACGAACCGCGGGATTTAGATGGGCTTATCGATCTTGTTATACGATTAGACAATCGGTTAAATGAGCGCCGTCGGGAACGAGACGAAGGGCGTGGCCAGGCACGCGTCGTCCCTCTCCCTTCCGGTTCCGACCGCGTTCCGCCCTCCCCACGCTCCACGGCCCCTGCGCTCCGTGCGGTTACAGCCCCCCCTGCGGACGAAGCTATGAACACGAGTAGGGCAACATTTAGGGCACCGGTCACACAAAGGAGGCTGGCCCGCGGGGCGTGTTTTGTTTGTGGCTCGATTGAGCATCAAGTAAGGGACTGCCCCGAGCGGTTAAACACCAACGCCCGCCCCTAGAAACTGGGCTAGGGGTGGGCCGAGACGTTCACGTGGGACACACCCACATCGCCACACGACTCCCAGTTACAATCCTTTATGAGGATTTAACCCTGAAGGCCCCAGCACTGGTGGACACGGGCTCAGAAGGGAATTTGCTAGACAGCAAATGGGCCAGGGAGATAGGGTTCCCCCTGGTGGTGCTTACCTCGCCTGTGCAGGTACGGGCGCTAGATGGCTCCCTACTCCCTCCAATCACTCACAAGACACCACCAGTAACTCTGGTGGTGTCGGGGAATCACCGGGAGGAAATCGAGTTTTTCGTGACTCCGGCCACCTCCCGTGTGATTTTAGGTTTTCCCTGGATGTTGAAACACAATCCCCGGATCGATTGGCCGTCCGGGGTAGTGGTTCAGTGGAGCGAGACCTGCCATCGGGTATGTTTAGGTTCCTCGGTTCCTCCCGGTTCCCAGGCCAGGGAGGAGGTCAGAGCCCCGCCCAATCTAGGGACGGTGCCGGTGCAGTACCATGACCTTGCGGAGGTGTTCAGCAAGGATCTGGCACTCACCCTTCCCCCGCACCGCCCGTATGATTGTGCCATTGATTTGGTTCCAGGCGTTGAGTTCCCGTCCAGTAGGCTGTACAACCTCTCACGACCTGAACGCGAATCAATGGAGACCTACATCCGGGACTCTTTGGCTGCCGGGTTGATCCGGAATTCCACCTCCCCGATGGGTGCGGGTTTCTTTTTTGTGGGGAAAAAGGATGGTGGATTACGTCCATGCATCGATTACAGGGGGCTGAACGAAATCACGGTTCGTAATCGATACCCCTTACCCTTGTTGGATTCGGTGTTCACGCCCCTGCATGGAGCCAAGATATTCACCAAGCTTCATCTTAGGAATGCGTATCACCTGGTTCGGATCCGGAAGGGAGACGAGTGGAAGACGGCATTTAACACCCCGTTAGGTCATTTTGAGTACCTGGTCATGCCGTTCGCTCTTACAAATGCTCCCGCGACGTTCCAAGCATTGGTTAATGATGTCTTGCGGGACTTCCTGCACCGATTCGTCTTCGTATATTTAGACGACATACTCATCTTTTCTCCGGATCCTGAGACCCATGTCCGACATGTACGTCAGGTCCTGCAGCGGTTATTGGAGAACCGGCTGTTTGTTAAGGGCGAGAAGTGTGAGTTTCACCGCACCTCTTTGTCCTTCCTGGGGTTCATCATCTCCCCCAACTCCGTCGCTCCTGATCCGGCCAAGGTTGCGGCGGTGAGAGACTGGCCCCAACCCACAAGCCGTAGGAAGCTGCAACAGTTCCTCGGCTTTGCGAATTTCTACAGGAGGTTCATTAAGGGCTACAGTCAGGTTGTTAGCCCCCTGACAGCCCTGACCTCACCAAAAGTCCCCTTCACCTGGTCGGATCGTTGCGATGCCGCGTTCAAGGAGTTGAAACGGCGCTTCTCGTCTGCACCCGTTCTGGTGCAGCCCGATCCTAGTCGCCAGTTAGTGGTTGAAGTGGACGCCTCGGACTCAGGGATAGGAGCTGTGCTGTCCCAGAGTGGGAAGACCGATAAGGTCCTTCATCCGTGTGCCTATTTTTCCCGCAGGTTGACCCCGGCTGAACGGAACTATGACGTCGGCAACTGAGAACTCCTTGCGGTGAAAGAGGCTCTTGAAGAGTGGAGACACCTGTTGGAGGGAACGTCCGTGCCATTCACGGTTTTCACTGACCACCGGAACCTGGAATATATCAGGACCGCCAAGCGGCTGAATCCCAGGCAAGCCCGCTGGTCACTGTTCTTCGGCCGTTTTGACTTCCGCATCACCTACCAGCCCGGGACCAAGAACCAGAAATCGGATGCCTTGTCCCGGGTACACGAAGACGAGGTCAAAGCGGAGTTGTCGGATCCACCGGAACCCATCATCCCGGAGTCCACTATCGTGGCCACCCTCACCTGGGACGTAGAGAGAACCGTCCGGGAGGCCCTGGCACGAAGCCCGGACCCCGGGACCGGACCAAAGAACAGACTTTACGTCCCACCAGAGGCAAGGGCTGCAGTCCTGGACTTCTGTCACGGCTCTAAGCTCTCCTGTCATCCAGGGGTGCGAAGAACCGTGGCAGTTGTCCGGCAGCGCTTCTGGTGGGCGTCCCTGGAGGCCGACGTCCGGGACTATATCCAGGCCTGTACCACCTGCGCCAGGGGCAAGGCCGACCATCAGGCTCCGGGACTGCTACAGCCGCTGCCCGTGCCTCATCGCCCCTGGTCCCACATCGGCCTGGATTTTGTCACGGGCCTCCCGCCATCCCAGGGAAACACCGTCATCCTCACGATAGTGGACCGATTCTCCAAGGCGGCCCACTTCGTGGCCCTCCCGAAGCTCCCAACGGCCCAGGAGACAGCGGACCTCCTGGTCCGCCACGTCGTCCGCCTGCATGGGATACCATCAGACATCGTCTCCGATCGCGGTCCCCAGTTCTCCTCGCATGTCTGGAGGAGCTTTTGCCGGGAACTGGGGGCCACGGTCAGTCTCTCATCCGGGTATCACCCCCAGACCAACGGGCAAGCAGAGCGGGCCAATCAAGAAATGGAGCAAACACTGCGTTGTGTGACAGCCGCGCACCCGGTGGCCTGGAGTACTCATCTGGCCTGGATCGAGTACGCCCACAACAGTCAAGTGTCATCAGCCACCGGCCTCTCCCCCTTTGAGGTGTGTTTGGGGTATCAGCCCCCATTGTTCCCGGTGGTTGAGGGAGAGGTCGGTGTGCCCTCGGTCCAGGACCACCTGCGGAAGTGCCGTCGGGTGTGGCGTGCCGCCCGTTCTGCTTTGTTGAAGGCCCGGATGAGGGCGAAGACCCATGCAGACCGGCGGCGGACCCCAGCCCCTACGTATCGCCCCGGGCAGGAAGTGTGGTTGTCCACCAAGGACATCCCACTACAAGTGGCCTCCCCAAAACTGCAGGACAGGTACATAGGACCGTTTAAAATTCTCAAGGTCATCAATCCCGCCGCAGTGAGGCTTCGGCTTCCAGCCTCACTGCGGATCCATCCAGTATTTCATGTGTCAAAGCTCAAGCCCCATCACACCTCGCCCCTCTGTACACCCGGTCCGGCACCACCTCCTGCCCGGATCATCGATGGCGAGCCGGCTTGGACAGTGTGCCGGTTGTTGGACGTCCGACGGATGGGCCGGGGCTTTCAATATCTGGTGGACTGGGAGGGGTACGGTCCTGAAGAATGCTCCTGGGTGAAGAAGAGCTTCATCCTGGACCCGGCCCTCCTGGCCGACTTCTACCGTCGCCACCCAGACAAGCCCGGTCGGGCGCCAGGAGGCGCCCGTTGAGGGGGGGGTCCTGTTGTGTGGGCCGCTGAAGAGGAGGTACTGCTGGCCCACCACCACCAGAGGGCGCCCTGCCTGGAGTGCGGGCTCCAGGCACCAGAGGGCGCCGCCGCCTCACGGGAGCAGCTACGGTGACAGCTGTCACCCATCACCTGAGACAGCTGACGGCAATCATCAGTGGGGTATATCAGCAGGACGGCACCTCCACCTCATTGCCGAGATATCGTTTCTACCGGAGAGGTAACGTATCGAAGCTAACGGAGTGTATCTTTTTGGATTGTGCTAGTTTGTGGATTACTGTTCCAACGAGAGGTGGAGGTAACTTCCCTGCTGTTCGGAGTCCTGGGTGCAAACGCGCCCCCATCTAACTGTCCTTTGTTCCTCGCCAGCAGTACCAGGTCCGACACGCGGAGGCAGTGGCCACCTGGGAGTTCGGGACTTGGCGGCTCCAGTATTCCCGGGGTCCTGTGGCGGAGGAAGCCGTGTGGTTCTGGTCTTACCTTGGAGAGGCGTCTCCTATCTTCGAGCCTGCCCACACGACACTTTTGTGAATTTACTGTTGTTCATTTCCGTGATTGGTTGTATTCGTTGTGCACATTCACAACAGTAAAGCGTTGTTATTTTGACTTACTCCATTGTCCGTTCATTTGCGCCCCCTGTTGTGGGTCCGTGTTCCTACACTTTCACAACAGACACTGTAAGTTTGCGTGTTTTTATATATATATATATATATAATAGATGAATTAATAACCTCATTTGCTCGGTCTGTACTGCTGTCTTTTTCGCACGGACCTCGCTGATGCTCAGTCCATACTTCCCCATACAGACCTCACGGTCCACGACCACGAACAACCATGAAAAAAAAGTACTAAACAGCATTACCGGTGATGATTTTTTTTTTTTTTTTTTTTTTGCAGTTCGATATGAAAGCACTATTAGGAGTAAAGAAAAATACTACACAGATATATACCTAAAAATAATTAGTCATTATTTCTAATACGTACTTTATTAACAAATCTTTCTAACAAAGATATTTAACAGGTGCTTGATATTTTACACAATAACCATTAATTTCATTATATTAACTTCTTTCTGCTTCTCAGTTTTTTTCCCCTGGGGTTCACCCCAACACATCCAATATGAGCATACATGTTGATTTGGTGCACGATTTATGCCAGATATCATTCCTGATGCACCTCCATATTACTTTGAGAATGGGCTGGGGTGGTCTTAAACTCTCAGGTCAGTGAGCTCAGGGTGGAACACGGAAACCGTGATATCGCTCTCTCCTCAATTCCTTATATTTTGAGGTGATTCTTTCTGAACCCGGCATGTTTCAAACCTGCACAAGGCTGCCTCGTGCTCGGTGCAGTGAGGCAGAGGCTGTGCACTTGTAACAGGCTCTGGTCATGTGAAAAGACATTTGCTTTGATTTCACTGCAATTCTGCATTGAGATTTACGTTGTAGCATTTTTTTTTTACTTTAACAATTATTGAATATGACAATAAATCTGTATTTCTCTCATTTATCTAAATGGTGTAATTAGTAAGTAGCTCACATGGAAACTAATATGTAATGTAAGTAATCCATTTTTCCATGGATATAAGTGTCTGTGTACAGATTCAGTGTCACATAAGGATCACACTAATAATAGTTATTCCAAAAGTGGTTATAAATTAACAAGAAACTCACCAGTAATACATCTTCATGATGAAGTGGAATAGATGAAGATTTTCTTAAAAAGACCTGAAAGTTCAGCTACAATTTGCTGGAAGGTGCATCTGAGATGCAAGCTGAGATCTGATGGTTTGATGAAAGAAAATCCTTCTCTAGCTCATGATACAAAATGCAAAATGCGGTAGGGAAAAAAAAAAAAAGAAACAAAAAAGGGCTGTCCACAATTTCTCCAATCACAGCCACAAAAGCCTTTAATTTCATCTGGGTTGGCTGGGTGTCTTGGTGGCTTTTCTCACTCTTCTCCTTCCTTCCTTCTCAGTGTTTCAGAACTGTCTACACAATTTTACCATAGAGTGCCATATTGTTTGTATTTCTCAATAACTGATGTAAATAAAGTCACAAGACATAGTCAGTGACTTGGAAATGTTCATGTATGCACCCCTGACTTGTCTAGATAGATTAGATATATACTTGATTTCACAATGGAGAAATTACGTTTACACTCCAGTTACCTCCGACAGCAATTAGTCCACAATTATTACTTGTTTACCATAATAATAATGGCACACATCAGAATTAAAGGCAACACATACACATTTGACATTGTGTATGTGCACTAAGTTTGAAGAAGTCCGTTATCCGAATTGAGGCAAGTGGGTGAAGGCCACCCAGCAACGCTGAGTTGCGCCAACATCAGCTTGGGGGGTGGGGACGTGGGCTTGTAGCTAAAACTGCACTGCCCCCGCCGAAGGGAAATGGGATGACGAGAAGCAGGCGCCGGAAAGGGTGGGTGTTGATGGGAGAAGGAGGGTGGGGGGGAGGGAATGGAACATGCTTCAGTCCTGTGAAAAGCCATTTATTGTCTTTGTGAGATGAGATAAGAAACAGCCAATGTTCCCCAGGCCGAAACAAATCCCTCAGGAGGAGACAGTCGGGCAATTTGACCTTCGGCTTGATAAGCCTGTAAGTTATTGTTGCAGCAGTGAAATCACTTTTTAACAGTTCCAGTTGCACAGCCAAATCCCAATTATGAATTAAGAATATTGCCAATTATGAATTAAGAATATTCACCGGCCTCTGAAATCTTCAGCTTTAACTGCAAGGCACACATCTGCTCCAAGATGTCATCCAGTTTGCGTCTGAGTTCAAGAGTCATCGCAGTCTGAGAATGCACTGACATGCCAAGCTCGTTAATCCTGACGGACAAGCGAGGGGCTGTGGTTCTTGATGCCGCCATCTTGCCAATTTTCCGGTAGATCAGGGCAGCACGTAAGCCAAAAAGTACCAGACCTGCTACCATAAGACCAAAAATGAATAAATCATCGACGTCCTCAACGGAGAAAGGCGCCAAGCATGCCACACGCCAGGAACTCCAGGAGTTGAGAACATAACCCGCAGGATACTTTCTGTCTGGGCAGGTAGGATCCCAGGGTCCGGACCTTCTTGTAGAAAAAATGGTGTCAATAGCGATCAGAGACCAGCTGATCAATTCCATGGTTAATCCAATAATAGTCCAATAGATGCAGAATCCAATATCATTTGAGGAATTCACAGTCTGGTGAAGTAGGGACTTGAAGGTTAAAAGCAGAGAACAGAGATAAGGGAGAGTGGAGGAGATGCGACTGCCCTCGTTGGAGTCCCAAGCTGAAACAACTGAAGAAAACTGTCAATAAAATGGATTATTTACAGGTATTATACTAAAGGGGCACATTTCTTATGCAACCCATCATATTGGCTTTTATATTTTTTATTCATTTATTTCAAGTTACAGAGATTTCCTTTGACTTTAAGGAATATATATATATATATACATATATATATATAAAAAATGTTGAGAAGCCTCATTTACTTTTTGTAGTTGAAATGGCATAAACAAAATAAAATGTGTGACATACCAAGTGGACCAGTACTTTGTGGGTGCATTTTAGCTTAATCCACAGAGCAGTAGTGTATCTTAAATTCAACTTTTGACACATGAGGTGATGTAGCCCATATAAACTCGAGGTCTCTCTGCAATTGCTCCACTTGCTCCTTATGTGTCATCGAGACAGGTTCTACATAATCTTTCACATTTCTTCATATTTCTTCATGCCCAAGTGATCCAGAAGCAGTCAAGCCTCCGTCACTGGCCACCAGAGGCTGCCAACGGTGAACAGAGGTGTAACGCCATACTGTTACACAGCGGTAGTGGAGCTCAAGTCTTGTCGGTGTTTTATCACGAACATCGAAGATTTCAGTGGTATGTAATTTTTAAAATTTAATTTAATTTTGAATTTTTTTTGAATGGGCCATTAACCCTTGGGAGTGTCAGCAATCCTTTTAAAGAAACCTTGCTGAATGTCTGCAAAAAAAAAATTAAACGCTTATTTTTTTTGCATCCATTTCACGGGCCCTCAGCGTATTGCCATGTAGGGCTGCTTAAGCTTGGTGTAGGGCTGCATAAGGTTGGCGTAGAGATGCATAATCTCAGCGTGTTTTGTACTCCACATTACACAACTCTATGTTGCCCCGGTGTGAAAGTGGCTTTATGCTGTAGGCCAGAAATGAGTACTTTCCACTAATCAATTGTGAAGGACATTAAAATATGAATTAGTGTTTTGACATCGATAGACCAGGTAGTGTAGATCTAGTCACTGCAAAACAACAACAACAAAAGTGGTATTAGTTGCCATATTCATGTCAAAGGGCAAGGTGTTGGGGAAAGTGTAGTGACACGGACCCACAATAGGGGGTGCAAATGAACGGTCAATAGATGAGCCAAAAGGTAACAATTTAATGTTGTGAATGTGCACAACGATGACACAGACAATCACAGAATCTGACAGCAGTCAATACACCAAGGTGACGTGTGGGCAGGCTCGAGGATAGAAGACGTCTGTCCTGAAAAGAGCCGGAACCACACGATTTCCACCGCCACAGAACCCAGAGAATACTGGAGCCGCCAAGTCCCGAATTCCCAGGTGATCACCGTCCCCGACTGTCGGATCTGGTACTGCTGGCGAGGAGCACAAACAGTGAGATGTGGGTGTGTGCACACACCCAGTAACAAAAACAGTCAGAAGGTGGAAAGTCACCTCCACCTCTAATCACACACATGTGCAGCTCCTGTCAACCACTTATCTGGTTGGGGGGTGAAGCGAAGCCGTCGCTGATCACACCAAACGCCAATCCCACAGATAAGGAAACACTTACAGGAAAACAGCTGCAAAGAAGTTCAGACTGTTAGTCAATGTTTTCAGTTTAGCAGAGAATTACAGGTAGATGATATCTCGGCAGCGAGGTGGAGATGACATCCGGCTTTTATGGAGTGATGAAATGATGGGTGACAGCTGTCATGAGTTGGTGTGTGACAGCTGTCACTCCCGGTTGTGTCCGTGGTGGCGGCGCCCTCTCGTGCCTGAAGCCCGCACTTCAGGCAGGGCGCCCTCTGGTGGACAGTTGGGGTTTTTCTGTAATTATTGTATGGCTTTGCCTTGCAATATGAAGCGCCTTGGGGCAACTGTTTGTTGTGATTTGGCGCTATATAAATAAAATTGATTGATTGATTGATTGATTGGTGGGCCAGCAGTACCTCCTCTTCTGGCGACCCACACAACAGGACCCCCCCCCCCCCCCTCAACGGGCGCTTCCTGGCGCCCGACCAGGCTTGTCCGGGTGACGTCGGTAGAAGTCGGCCAGGAGGGCCGAGTCCAGGATGAAGCTCCTCTTCACCCAGGAGCATTCTTCAGGTCCATACCCCTCCCAGTCCACCAGATACTGAAACCCCCGGCCCTTCCGACGGACGTCCAGGAGCCTGCGAACCATCCATGCAGGCTCCCCATCGATGATCCGGGCAGGAGGCGGCGCCGGTCCGGGAGCACAGAGGGGTGAGGTGTGGTGTGGCTTGATCCAGCAAACATGAAAAACCGGGTGGACCCGCAGTGAAGCTGGGAGCTGGAGCTTCACTGCGGCCGGACTGAGGACTTTGAGGATCTTGAATGGACCAGTATACCTGTCCTTGAGTTTGGGTGAGTCCACTTGGAGGGGGATGTCCTTTGTTGAAAGCCACACCTCCTGCCCAGGCTGGTAAGCAGGGGCCGGGGAACGCCGGCGGTCTGCATGGGCCTTAGCCCTCATCCGGGCCTTCAACAAGGCAGAACAGGCGGTGCGCCACACCCGACGGCATCTTCGCAGGTGGGCCTGGACCGAGGGCACACCGACCTCTCCCTCCACCACGGGGAACAATGGGGGCTGGTACCCCAGACACACCTCAAATGGGGAGAGGCCGGTGGCAGAGGACACCTGGCTGTTATGGGCGTACTCAATCCAGGCCAGATGGTGACTCCAGGCCGACGGGCGCGTGGATGTAACACAGCGGAGGGCCTGTTCAAGTTCTTGGTTGGCCCGCTCTGCCTGTCCATTTATCTGAGGGTGATACCCGGACGAGAGGCTCACGTTGGCCCCCAGTTCTCTGCAGAAACTCCTCCAAACCTGTGAGGAGAACTGAGGACCACGGTCCGAGACAATGTCAGTTGGTATCCCATGCAGACGTACGACGTGGTGGACCAGGAGGTCTGCTGTCTCCTGGGCCGTAGGGAGCTTCGGGAGGGCCACGAAGTGGGCCGCCTTGGAGAAACGGTCCACTATCGTGAAGATGGTCGTCATGCCCTGGGACGGCGGGAGGCCCGTGACAAAGTCCAGGCCAATGTGAGACCAGGGGCGACGAGGCACCGGAAGCGGTTGCAGAAGTCCTTGTGTCTTGGAGTGGTCTGCCTTGCCCCTGGCACAGGTGGTGCAGGCCTGGACATACTCCCGGACGTCAGCCTCCATGGACGCCCACCAGAAGCGCTGCCGGACAACTGCCACGGTCCTACGCACCCCTGGATGACAGGAGAGCTTGGACCCGTGACAAAAGTCCAAGACTGCAGCTCTGGCCTCTGGTGGGATGTATAAACGGTTCTTTGGTCCAGTTCCGGTGCCAGGGCCTCCCGGACGGTCTTCTCCACGTCCCAGGTGAGGGTGGCCACGATAGTGGACTCCGGAATGATGGGCTCCGGTGGATCTGACAGCTCAGTCTTGACCTCATCTTCATGCACCCGGGACAAGGCATCCGATCTCTGGTTCTTGGTCCCGGGGCGGTAGGTGATTCGGAAGTCAAAACACCCGAAGAACAGTGACCAGCGGGCTTGCCTGGGGTTCAGCCGCTTGGCGGTCCTGATATACTCCAGGTTCTGATGGTCAGTGAAAACCGTGAACGGCACAGACGCTCCTTCCAACAGGTGTCTCCACTCCTCAAGAGCCTCTTTCACCGCAAGGAGTTCTCGATTGCCGACATCATAGTTCTGTTCAGCTGGGGTCAACCTGCGAGAAAAGTAGGCACACGGGTGAAGAACCTTATCGGTCTCGGTTGGGGCCAATCTCTCACTGCCGCAACCTTGGCCGGATCAGGGGCGACAGAGTTGGAGGAGATGATGAACCCCAGGAAGGACAAAGAGGTGCGGTGAAACTCACACTTCTCACCCTTCACAAACAGCCGGTTCTCCAACAACCGCTGCAGGACCTGATGTACATGCTGGACATGAGTCTCAGGGTCCGGGGAAAAGATGAATATGTCATCCAGATATACGAAGACGAATCGGTGCAGGAAGTCCTGCAAGACGTCATTAACCAAAGCTTGGAACGTCGCGGGGGCATTAGTGAGGCTGAACGGCATGACCAGGTACTCAAAATGACCTAATGGGGTGTTGAATGCCGTCTTCCATTCGTCTCCCTTCCGGATCCGAACCAGGTTGTACGCATTCCTGAGGTCCAGTTTGGTGAAAATTTGGGCTCCATGCAGGGGCATGAACACTGAATCCAACAGGGGTAAAGGGTATCGATTACGAACCGTTATGTCGTTCAGCCCCCTGTAATCAATGCATGGACGGAGTCCGCCATCTTTCTTTCCCACAAAAAAGAAACCTGCACCCATCGGGGAGGTGGAATTCCAGATCAACCCGGCAGCTAATGAGTCCCGGATGTAGGTCTCCATTGATTCGCGCTCGGGACGTGAGAGATTGTACAGCCTGCTGGACGGGAACTCAACGCCCGGGACCAAATCAATGGCACAATCGTACGGACGGTGCGGGGGAAGGGTGAGTGCCAGATCCTTGCTGAAGACATCAGCAAGATCGTGGTACTCAACCGGCACCGCCGTCAGATTGGGAGGGACTTTAACCTCCTCATTAGCGTTTACACCGGGAGGAACCGAGGATCCTAAACAATTCCGGTGGCAGGTTTCGCTCCACTGAGCCACAACCCCAGACGGCCAGTCATTCCGGGGATTGTGTTTAATCATCCATGGGAAGCCCAAAATCACGTGGGAGGTAGAAGGAGTTACAAAAAACTCAATCTCCTCCCTGTGATTCCCAGACACTACCAGGGTTACAGGTAGTGTCTTGTGTGTGATAAAAGGGAGAAGAGTGCCATCTAGTGCTCACACCTTCACTGGCGAAGAAAGCGCCACCAGAGGGAGCCCTACCTCCCTTGCCCATCTGCTATCCAGCAGATTCCCTTCTGACCCCGTGTCCACCAGTGCTGGGGCTTGAAGGGTTAAATCCCCGCTCAGGATTGTAACTGGGAGTCGTGTTGAAAGATGTGTATGACCCACGTGAATGTTTTGACCCCCCCTCAGCCCAGTCTCTAAGGGCGGGCGTTTGTGTTTTGACCGTCTGGGGCAGACTCTCTGCTGATGCTCACTCGAGCCGCAGACAAAGCACTCCCGGCGGATCAGCCTCTTCTGTCTGAATGTGGCCCTGCTCGTGTCCCTAGCATCGTCAGCAGGGGGAGCTGTAGCCACACGGAGCGCTGTGGCTGTGGAGCGTGGGGAAGATGGCTCTCTTTCGGACCCGGGAGGAAGAGGGACGGCTTGTGCCTGACCACGCCCTTTGCCTCGCTCCCGTTGGCGTTCTTCTAACCGATTGTCCAATCGTATAACCAAATCGATAAGCTCAGCCAAATCCTGCGGTTCCTCCTTAGCCACCAGGTGCTCCTTCAGGACCGACGACAGTCCGTTCATGAAGGCGGCGCGGAGCGCAGTCATATTCCAGCCGGATCTCGCAGCCGTGATGCGGAAGTCGACTGCATATTCGGCTGCGCTCCGGCGCCCCTGTCTCATTGACAGCAGCATGGTAGACGCGGTTTCGCCTCTGTTGGGGTGATCAAAAACAGTTCTGAGCTCCCTCACAAACCCAGTATAAGAGGCAAGGAGCCGTGAACTTTGTTCCCAAAGCGCTGTAGCCCAAGCGTGTGCCTTACCTCAAAGCAAATTAATCACGTAAGCCACCTTACTGGCGTCAGACGCGTACATCATGGGACGCTGTACAAAGACGAGCGAACACTGCATAAGAAAGTCCGCGCATGTCTCCACACAACCTCCGTATGGCTCTGGGGGGCTTATGTATGCTTCAGGGGATGGTGGGGGGGGTCGTTGAATGACCAGTGGAATGTCTGTATTCGGCACCGGGTCGGCAGGAGGAGGAGCTGCAGCAGCGCCCTGAACGCGCGCTTCCACCTGCGCGGTGAGAGCCTCCATCCTGCGATTAAGGATGATGTTTTGCTCGGTCATCAAGTCCATCCGAGCGGTAAAGGCGGTGAGGATGTGCTGCAACTCACCAATCACGTCTCCAGCCGACGCCTGTGCACCCTGCTCTTCCATTGGCTTTCCAACAGATGGTTGACGCCCCTCGGGATCCATGACGTTGGCCGAGATATCCTGTTGGGGAAAGTGTAGTGACACGGACCCACAACAGGGGGCACAAATGAATGGTCAATAGATGAGCCAAAAGGTAACAATTTAATGTTGTGAATGTGCAAAACGATGGTACAGACAATCACAGCAGTCAATACACCAAGGTGACGTGTGGGCAGGCTTGAGGATAGAAGACATCTGTCCTGATAAGTGCCGGAACCACATGATTTCCACCGCCACAGAACCCAGAGAATACTGGAGCTGCCAAGTCCCGAATTCCCAGGTGATCACCGTCCCCGACTGTCGGATCTGGTACTGCTGGCGAGGAGCACAAACAGTGAGATGTGGGTGTGTGCACACACCCAGTAACAAAAACAGTCAGAAGGTGGAAAGTCACCTCCACCTCTAATCACACATACGTGCAGCTCCTGTCAACCACTTATCTGGTTGGGGGGTGAAGCGAAGCCGTCGCTGATCACACCAAACACCAATCCCGCAGATAAGGAAACACTTACAGGAAAACGGCTGCAAAGAAGTTCAGACTGAACTAGGTAGATGATATCTCGGCAGCGAGGTGGAGATGACATCCGGCTTTTATGGAGTGATGAAATGATGGGTGACAGCTGTCATGAGTTGATGTGTGACAGCTGTCACTCCCAGTTGTGTCCGTGGCGGCAGCGCCCTCTCGTGCCTGAAGCCCGCACTTCAGGCAGGGCGCCCTCTGGTGGTGGGCCAGCAGTACCTCCTCTTCTGGCGGCCCACACAACACAAGGTTGCTTTAAAAACCACCAATATTTTAAACTCTCAATATGATTAATAACAGAATCATCTAGAGATAATGTAAAAACATTATGTTGGAAGTAGAAGATTAGGTCACATCCAGACATCACACCAACTTTTCTTTTTTTTAAACCTATGAGCTATGTTTAGGCATTTCAAACAAAAACAAGAAAGCAGGTTTCTGTTTCCCGTTTCTTTTGCCACCATCTATTTTTTTTTTTTTTATCTCCTGTCTGACAGGCTGGCTTTGCATGCAGAGGCATTACAGTGTGTAATCCATGTGTTTCCTCAGCCTCCATCTGTTCCCTCACTCCCTGAAAGCCTCATCTTGGAGGAGAAGCTCGTTGTTGCTTTTTACCCATCATACACTGCTATGGCAATCACATCAAAAAAGGCCACAGACGTATGAACCAAACAAAAATCTCAAATGTCCTTTGATTGGCATTGTTCAGCTTCATGACATCAAATCATTTTCAGTGGTTGTAGATTCAATTATTGGCCTTTTTTCTTTTATTAAAATGCCACTGCAGGTGTAATCAAACCACTTATGTTGGTAATTTATACAAAAAAAAATAAAAAATCAAAAAATCAAAGCACACAATGAGAGAGTCAAATGTTTGAAAAGGCCATTTCTGTAATGATGTTTGCCTTCATGATCATCAGCCCCAACTGTCAAGGTCAAACTGAGCAGGAGTGACATCACTAATTGAGAATAGAGATGCAAATTCAATTTGCCCTAATTTACCAACTGATCTGCAAATATTGGCAGTGAAACACGGGGTTGGTGGTGAGAGTGGGGTGGGGACGGACATTTCTGTCTCTGCGCTGCATGTTATTTTGTTTCCTCGCGTCAAATATCGAAGGTGCAGTTGACTTTTGTTTCCTCGCGTCAAATATCGAAGGTGCAGTTGACTTTTTGTCAGCCATCAGATGCTGCATGGCAGATGTCACAGCATTTGTTGTCACCATGATTTATGGGTTTCAAATGACCACAGCCACGGGGAGGAACACATCAAAGATTCTGGACACTGGCGCTCATGTATGCCATCTCCTTAGCAACATTCATCCCATCTCTCTTAGGACTCCACATTTAGCTTCTGGTTATTGTTTGGCCATCTGCTTTATTCCTCGCCTCTTTGACTAAATCACTGAACAAAAACAAACAACATAAAAAAGGAGAGTCAGCCAAATTCTGTAACCTTCATTGTCGCTGCTGTAATTCAATTTAGATGTGTCTCAACATTTGGTTCTGGCAATAACGTATTCTAGAAAATATATTTATCAAATCCAATGCAACACTCCAAAGTTTATGGCCATAATAGTCTTACATAGTTACTATAATATTTACTACTTTTCTATATTTTCTGAAACTGATTCACTTTGACATTTTCTAGTTTATGCAGCTGCACTCATCGCAGCAGGATGGAAGTCATGTCATAGTTTTACAGGTGATATGGCAGTGTTGTTATGCAGGGCCGGGGATTTGTGCTCTCCATGTCCACACTGCTAAAACAGTGGACATGTTAACATGGCAGGCTTTTAAGATTTTGACATAACTGTACAATGATTTAATGTGATATTTATCATACTATAACTTAACAAACCTCTGTCTGTCTGTTCCAATACCCTTTCCAAGTCTTTGGCCCTATTTCCATCAAAGAGTTTCCTTTGGCAAAGGTCAAGATCATTGGCTCAAAAGCCAAAATTTTTCATTTATCATTCCAATATACACACTTTGCATGCATATGGAGGTGGATTCTGGAATTTCCCAGATGTGACCAAATTTTTCAACAAATGAATCACTGGGTTCAAGGTCTCTGGAGTGAACCGTGAAAATTTTTCTCACTCCACTGTCCAACAAATTTGGCTCACAAAGGTGAAGCATTGGGACAAAGGTCATGTCTGCCTGTTTCTTTGTCGGCCTCCTCCTCCATCACTGTTTCCATGAAAAATTAATCTTGGCAAAGATCAAAGTCAACTGAACTGATGTTGAACTCAATTAGGACCAAATGTTTCTAATGTTTAGGTGAATCCCATAATTGCCCTAGCATGGCTGGCCAAAGGTCAATAAATTTAGCTGAAGGTCAAGGTCACTGGAGTAAAATATCAGATTGCCATAGGCCTTAATGTCTTCATTTACATGGGCATTAATTAGTGTTACCTACTTGATCAAATTTCAAAAACATCCACAACCATGAATGAATCAGTACATTTTAGAAATTGAAACATCTACCACAAGATGTAATTTCTTCAAAAAATATTAACATTAAAAAAAGTGGGAATGACTGTTGTGAAAGTGTAGGTACACGGAACCACAACAGGGGGCGCTAATGAACGGACAATGGAGGAAGTCAAATCACAAAGCTTTACTGTTGTGAACACGCACAACAAACACAACAGATTACAATTATAGCGGTAAGCCGAATTCCAATGGTGTCGTGTGGGCAGGCTCGACGATAGGAGACGTCTGTCCGAGTCGAACCGGAACCACCCGATTTCCTCTGCCACCGAACCCCGGGAATGCTGGAGCCGCTAAGTCCCGAACTCCCAGGTGGCCACTGCCTCCGCTCGTCGGATCCGGTACTGCTGGCAAGGAACAGAAACAGTCAGGTATGGGTGCGGCCGCACCCAGCAACACACGGGGTGGAAACACCACCTCCACCTCTACTCAAAATAGTACTGTAGGATTGGAATGTGAGTACTTATCCTACTTCGTCCAATACGGTCTTCAGCTGACCTAAGCACAAGCAACACAGTATTAATTCTCAGAATAATACAACTGGCTGAGTTTGTTACCTCCTTAGTAGAGCGATATCTCGGCAATGAGGTGGAGATGCCGTCCTGCTGATATACCTCCCTGGTGATTGATATCAGCTGTCTCAGGTGATGGGTGACAGCTGTCACCCTGGCTGCTCCTGTGAGGCGGCAGCGCCCTCCGATGTCTGGAGCCCACACTCCAGACAGGGCGCCCTCTGGTGGTGGTGGGCCAGCAGTACCTCCTCTTCAGCGGCCCACACAACAGGACCCCCCCCTCAACGGGCGCCTCCTGGCGCCCGACCAGGCTTGTCCGGGTGGCGGTGGTAGAAGTCGGCCAGGAGGGCCGGGTCCAGGATGAAGCTCCTCTTCACCCAGGAGCGTTCTTCAGGACCGTACCCCTCCCAGTCCACCGGATATTGAAAACCCCGGCCCATCCGTCGGACGTCCAGTAGCCGGCGCACAGTCCAAGCCGGCTCGCCGTCGATGATCCGGGCAGGAGGTGGTGCCGGACCCGGAGCGCAGAGGGGTGAGGTGTGATGCGGTTTGATTCTTGAGACATGGAATACTGGATGAATCCGCAGTGAGGCCGGGAGCTTAAGCCTCACTGCGGCGGGATTGATGATCTGGAGGATCTTAAACGGTCCTATGTACCGGTCCTGTAGTTTAGGGGAGGCCACTTGCAGTGGAATGTCTTTGGTGGACAACCACACCTCCTGCCCAGGACGATACGTAGGAGCCGGGGTCCGCCGCCGGTCTGCATGGGTCTTCGCCCTCCTCCGGGCCTTCAACAAAGCAGAACGGGCGGCACGCCACACTCGACGGCACTTCCGCAGGTGGGCCTGGACCGAGGGTACACCGACCTCTCCCTCAACCACCGGAAACAATGGAGGTTGATACCCCAAACACACCTCAAAAGGGGAGAGGCCGGTGGCTGATGACACTTGACTGTTGTGGGCGTACTCGATCCAGGCCAGATGAGTACTCCAGGCCGCCGGGTGCGCGGCTGTCACACAACGTAGCGTCTGCTCCATCTCCTGATTGGCCCGTTCTGCTTGCCCGTTGGTCTGGGGGTGATACCCGGATGAGAGACTGACCGTGGCCCCCAGTTCCCGGCAGAAGCTCCTCCAGACGTGCGAGGAGAACTGGGGACTGCGATCGGAGACAATGTCTGATGGTATCCCATGCAGGCGGACGACGTGGTGGACCAGGAGGTCCGCTGTCTCCTGGGCCGTTGGAAGCTTCGGGAGGGCCACGAAGTGGGCCACCTTGGAGAATCGGTCCACTATCGTGAGGATGACGGTGTTTCCCTGGGACGGCGGGAGGCCCGTGACAAAATCCAGGCCGACGTGGGACCAGGGGCGATGAGGTACAGGCAGCGGCTGTAGCAAACCCGAGGCCTTGCGGTGGTCGGCTTTGCCCCTGGCGCAGGTGGTACAGGCCTGGATATAATCCCGGACGTCGGTCTCCAGGGACGCCCACCAGAAACGCTGCCGGACGACTGCCACGGTTCTTCGCACTCCAGGATGACAGGAGAGCTTGGAACCATGACAAAAGTCCAGGACCGCAGCCCTTGCCTCTGGTGGGACGTAAAGTCTGTTCTTCGGCTCGGTTCCGGGGTCCGGATTTCATGCCAGGGCCTCCCAGACGGTCTTCTCCACGTCCCAGGTGAGGGTGGCCACGATAGTGGACTCCGGGATGATGGGATCCGGGGGATCCGACGACTCCGTTCTGACTTCGTCTTCATGTACCCGGGACAAAGCATCCGATCTTTGGTTTTTGGTCCCGGGACGGTAGGTGATCCGGAAGTCAAAACGGCCGAAGAACAGTGACCAGCGGGCTTGCCTGGGATTCAGCCGCTTGGCGGTCCTGATATACTCCAGGTTCCGGTGGTCAGTGAAAACCGTGAATGGCACGGACGTTCCCTCCAACAGATGTCTCCACTCCTCAAGGGCCTCTTTCACCGCAAGGAGTTCTCGATTGCCGACGTCATAGTTCCGTTCGGCCGGGGTCAACCTGCGGGAAAAATAGGCACACGGGTGAAGGACCTTATCGGTCTTCCCGCTCTGGGATAGCACGGCTCCTATCCCTGAGTCCGAGGCGTCCACTTCAACCACTAACTGGCGACTAGGATCGGGCTGCACCAGAACGGGTGCAGACGAGAAGCGCCGTTTCAACTCCTTGAACGCGGCATCGCAACGATCCGACCAGGTGAAGGGAACTTTTGGCGAGGTTAGGGCTGTCAGGGGGCTAACTACCTGACTGTAGCCCTTAATGAACCTCCTGTAGAAATTAGCAAAGCCGAGGAACTGTTGCAGTTTCCTACGGCTTGTGGGTTGGGGCCAGTCTCTCACCGCCGCAACCTTGGCCGGATCAGGAGCGACGGAGTTGGAGGAGATAATGAACCCCAGGAAGGACAAAGAAGTGCGGTGGAACTCACACTTCTCGCCCTTCACAACCAGTCGGTTCTCCAACAACCGCTGCAGGACCTGATGGACATGCTTCACATGGGTCTCAGGGTCCGGAGAAAAGATGAGTATATCGTCTAGGTATACGAAGACGAACCCGTGCAGGAAATCCCGCAAGACATCATTAACCAACGCTTGGAAAGTCGCGGGAGCGTTTGTGAGACCGAACGGCATGACCAGGTACTCAAAGTGACCCAAGGGGGTGTTAAATGCCGTCTTCCACTCGTCTCCCTTCCGGATCCGAACCAGGTGATACGCATTCCTAAGATCAAGCTTGGTGAACATCTTAGCTCCATGCAGGGGCGTGACCACCGAATCTAATAGGGGCAACGGGTATCGGTTGCGAACCGTAATGTCGTTCAGTCCCCTATAATCAATGCATGGACGAAGTCCGCCGTCTTTTTTACCCACAAAAAAGAAACCCGCACCCATCGGGGAGGTGGAATTCCGGATCAACCCGGCGGCTAACGAGTCCCGGATGTAGGTCTCCATTGATTCGCGCTCAGGCCGTGAGAGGTTGTACAGCCTGCTGGACGGGAACTCACTGCCCGGAACCAAATCAATGGCACAATCATAAGGACGGTGGGGGGGAAGGGTGAGCGCCAGATCCTTGCTGAACACGTCGACAAGGTCATGGTACTCCACCGGCACCATCCCCAGATTGGGCGGGACTCTGACCTCCTCCTTAGCCTGGGAGCTGGGAGGAACCGAGGAACCTAAACATACCCGATGGCAGGTCTCGCTCCACTGAACCACTACCCCGGACGGCCAATCGATCCGGGGAGTGTGTTTCAACATCCAGGGAAACCCCAAAATCACACGGGAGGTAGCAGGAGTCACAAAAAACTCGATCTCCTCCCGGTGATTTCCGGACACCACCAGAGTTACAGGTGGTGTCTTATGAGTGATTGGAGGGAGTAGGGAGCCATCTAGTGCTCGCACCTGTACAGGCGAGGTAAGCGCCACCAGAGGGAGCCCTATCTCCCTGGCCCATCTGCTGTCCAACAGATTCCCTTCAGAGCCCGTGTCCACCAGTGCTGGGGCTTTCAGGGTTGATTCCTCATAGAGGATCGTAACTGGGAGTCGTGTGGCAATGTGGGTGTGTCCCACGTGAATGTCTCGGCCCACCCTTAGCCCAGTCTCTAGGGGCGGGCGTTGGTGTTTAACCGCTCGGGGCAGTTTCTCACTTGGTGCTCTGTCGAGCCACAATTAAAACATACTCCGTGGACCTGCCTCCTCTGTGTATCTGGTGCCCTAAATGTTGCCCTGCTCGTGTCCATAGCTTCGTCAGCAGGGGGAGCTGTAGCCACACGGAGCGCCGGAACCGTGGAGCGTGGGGAAGGCGGGACGCGGTCGGAACCGGAAGGGAGAGGGACGGTGCGTGCCCGGCCACGCCCTTCGTCTCGTTCCCGACGACGTTCTTCTAACCGATTGTCTAACCGTATGACCAGATCGATAAGTCCATCTAAATCCCGCGGTTCGTCCTTAGCCACCAGGTGCTCCTTAAGAACCAAAGACAGTCCATTTACAAAGGCGGCGCGGAGGGCAGTGCTATTCCAGCCGGACCTCGCAGCCGCGATGCGGAAGTCGACTGCATAGGCCGCTGCGTTCCGACGCCCCTGTCTCATTGACAGTAGCACTGTTGAAGCGGTTTCTCCTCTATTAGGGTGATCAAACACAGTTCTAAACTCCCTCACAAACCCATCATATGTCTGAAGGAGCCGTGAGTTCTGCTCCCAGAGCGCTGTAGCCCAAGCGCGTGCCTCACCGCGAAGCAGATTTATGACATAAGCTACCCTGCTAGCATCGGTCGTGTACATAACAGGATGCTGTGCGAAGACGAGCGAACACTGCATAAGGAAATCCGCACACGTCTCCACACAGCCTCCGTACGGCTCGGGGGGGCTTATGTATGCTTCCAGGGAAGGAGGGAGGGGTCGTTGAACGACCAGTGGAACGTCAATGTTACGCACAGGATCTACAGGAGGGAGAGCCGCAGCGGCACCCGGAGGGCGCGCTTCCACCTGTGCGGCGAGAGCCTCCACCCTGCAGTTCAGGAGGACGTTCTGCTCGGTCATCAAATCTAACCGAGTCGTGAAAGCGGTGAGGATCCGCTGCAACTCACCGATTACCCCTCCTGCGGACGCCTGCGCGTCCTGTTCTTCCATTGGCCGTTCAACAGCCGGTTGACGCCCCTCGGGATCCATGACGCTGGCCGAGATATCCTGTTGTGAAAGTGTAGGTACACGGACCCACAACAGGGGGCACTAATGAACGGACAATGGAGGAAGTCAAATCACAAAGCTTTACTGTTGTGAACATGCACAACAAACACAACAGATTACAATTATAGCGGTAAGCCGAATTCCAATGGTGTCGTGTGGGCAGGCTCGACGATAGGAGACGTCTGTCCGAGTCGAACCGGAACCACCCGATTTCCTCTGCCACCGAACCCCAGGAATACTGGAGCCGCCAAGTCCCGAACTCCCAGGTGGCCACTGCCTCCGCTCGTCGGATCCGGTACTGCTGGCAAGGAACAGAAACAGTCAGGTGTGGGTGTGGCCGCACCCAGCAACACACGGGGTGGAAACACCACCTCCACCTCTACTCAAAATAGTACTGTAGGATTGGAATGTGAGTACTTATCCTACTTCGTCCAATACGGTCTTCAGCTGACCTAAGCACAAGCAACACAGTATTAATTCTCAGAATAATACAACTGGCTGAGTTCGTTACCTCCTTAGTAGAGCGATATCTCGGCAATGAGGTGGAGATGCCGTCCTGCTGATATACCTCCCTGGTGATTGATATCAGCTGTCTCAGGTGATGGGTGACAGCTGTCACCCTGGCTGCTCCTGTGAGGCGTCAGCGCCCTCCGATGTCTGGAGCCCGCACTCCAGACAGGGCGCCCGCTGGTGGTGGTGGGCCAGCAGTACCTCCTCTTCAGCGGCCCACACAACAATGACAATATAAAATCAAGTTTTACATAATATGAAGGCATATATTATTCAAGTGAATGTCCCCAAATGATGTTTTTGGACCAGATTTGGGTCAATGGCATTAGAAATAGTCTCTGACAACACATCTTCCACAATTTCTCAGCAATCCATAGGTCTAAAACAGGGGTGGGCAACAGCGACAAGACATTGCAGGTTTTCCTTGCAACTGATTACCTCGGCAGATGGTTTTATGGATGAGCTCCTTCCCTTAACTTACTCCCCTGTTTTTGCTATGAAATAAACTGCAACGCTTATCTCCTAACTGAAAAGAAAAGTGGAATAATACAAAACTGAAAAACTGAAAAAAATGTTTAGCTGAAGCTACCAAACCAGTAACAACTTTCATTATGTTAATATCAATTTGCTTTTTTGTGGGGTGGGGCCTCTAAAACCCTAAAATAACACGCCTAAAGAGCTAAAATTTTTATATGTTGTAGTTGGAACATGGAGACCCCCAAAAGGTTTAGCAAGTTGAGATCAGATGTTGATCAAGATGTATACACATTACATGAATAAATAAACATACACAAATTTCCATTCAACAGACAGTTTATCCACATAGGGTAGGAAAAAAAAATAATACGGTAATTAATGCATTTAATCTGGCTTGACATTCTGCTCATCCATCTCCTTGAGGTGATGCTTGTTGCTTTAACTCCCCTGTATACAGGATGGGATCCATTGAGCATCCCTTGTGCATCCTAAAGTTGGCTAGGATGTACAAGGGATGCAGAAAGGGTGATATACTTCTGTGTAAATGCTCCAGCATCTTTTGGAGGTTGTTTCTGCCTTCTAAAATGCAATTTTGGGTGAGTTTTTTGGAGTTCTATGAGCAAGCTATACATCCACTGAGCTTCCTCTATGCTTCCATCATAGGCCATCAAACAATGTATTAAAGTTACAGCAGACAGTTATGACTGTTATAAGTCTATTGAACATCCATGAACAATCCCTGAATGACCTAGGCATTCCCTGTGCCTCTTTTGTGCATCCTTTGTGCCTCCTTTGAATGTTCTATAATACATGGTGAGCATCCCTTGAATGACCTGGGCATCCCATGTGCCTCCCTTGAGCTTGCACCGGTGTCCTCACACATTTGGCACGATGAACTTCATCCTGTGTAAAGTTTTTTTTTTTCTTTTTTTTTTTATCTGATGTGTCAGTTTTGCTTATTGGATTAGTGTCCCACCTGCAACGTGAAAAAAAACAAAAAAAAAACATGCAATTTTCAGGTTAACAAATTTTTTGACCATTAAGCATTACTAAAAATATTTTTCGATAACGATGCTGCCTTAATACCTTCATGGAAGCTTACTGAACATACAGTTTACAAAATAGATGAAAAGCTAATCCACTATCAAAACAGTTAGATGCGCTATTTAGCTGAACTGTGCCAAAGAACTCATTTGTAGCATCACTGATTATAAATCATGAACAAAACTGCACATCAGCATATTGCATCAAATTAACATTGTAATTCAGGCTAGCAAATTCGACTAATTCTCTCCACTACTTACAGTCTGCCCACGAACTGTATTATGATACTGACATGCTCTGCTGATGTTTCTCCTTCAATGCTGACCTCGTGATGGTTATTCTTAGCTGATGCTTGCCAGAGATAAAAGCTACAAGCCCCCTCACCCATCCAAAGCCAAGGACACACACATCATTGCTTTACTGGTCTGTCTGCCCTGGTAATGCTTGGCTCCTATAGCCAGTCATTCTGAGACCGTGTTTATGAGACAACCACCAACTCATCACTGCACCCAATCATCTGTCTGCACTTGCACAGGTTTAGGCGTTAACATATTATCATTTTTTTCAGAATTAAATGCAAAGTGTACATCAAATAAGGTGGAATGCTTTGATTTTGTATGCACATGTAACTTTTTTTTTCACACAGTGCTTCATATTTATTTTGCTGATGACACATGCATTTTAGATTTGCAACAAGCACTGCAGTGTGCCAAGAAAAGAATTTGTAAGACGTCTATGACTAAGAGAATTATATCAGTTGAGCCTTTGGATAAGTTCTTGTAAGAGCAAACAAAGATACAGAGCGTGTTAGTGAGAGCATAAAATCAAATAAATACAAAGAAGATTGGAGTGGAAGCTGCCAGATGCAATGTGAAGAAAGTCAGACAAAAAATCTGCACATCAGTGTCACGACAATGACATTCTGTGAGTGGCAGAGAGCTGAACAGCAAAGAACAGCCAATGCTTGAAATTCATTAGGTACCAGTGGGAGACAAAGCACTGACAGGTGTTTATGCAAATCATCACAGAATGGATTCATCTCCCTAATGGGGAAAACAGCAGTCTCACAATAATGTGAAGCATGTGGAAGTAAATGATAGCCCACTTGTGAAATCATGAGCATATTTTAAGCCCTAGAGTGTTCAAGTCAATCATCCAAGAGGATGACCTGTTCTATAAGTCACACTAGAGTATAATTTTCACCTGTCAAAAAAAGCCTTGATAAGGAATCTATATACATAAAGGACTAATTCTGTCTGCCTGTTTGTCTATCTATCTGGGATAAACTCCCAAACTATAATATGTAGCCCTAAAAACTATATATATTCTGAATCCTCATGACATGGGGAACAAACTGGTACCATTTTTTAAAAGTTCTGGGCAACCAGTAATTTAATGCTTTAATGCTTTAATCTATTTTCTTTATCTATTTATCTTTTATGGTTACTGGGCAACCAATAATTTAATACTTTATTCTATTGTCTTTATCTATTTATCTATTACAGAATTCAGCTTTAATCAATACTGCTAGAAATAATCTATAAGGAAATGGCCACCTACATGCAAAACAATGAGCCACGCCTGATGGAGGACTAGCAACATGTCTACAATGCCATTTATCAATATACATAAAGGGCTACTTCTGCCTGTTTGTCCGGGATAAACTCCCAAACTATAATATGTAGCCTTCTCTTTATCTATTTATCTTTTATGGTTACTGGGTTGCCCATAATTTAATACTTTATTCTATTCTTGTTACCTGTTTATCTATTACAGAATTCAGCTTTAAACATTACTGCTAGAAATCTATATACATAAAGGGCTACGTCTGTCTGTCCGGGAAAAAACTCCCAAACTATAATATGTAGCCCTAAAAACTATATATATATATATATATATATATTCTGAATCCTCATGGCATGGGGGACTGGTACCATTTTTTTTTTTAAGTTGAACTGAAAATTATCGCCAAAATAGCCTTTTATGTAAGACCAACTGTTCTCAACTGTTAAGCACCTGACTGTCCTGTACAACCCAGTTTGCCCTCCTGTCTGAATACATTCAACCAAAGAAGTTATTTGATTCAACATAACATTATACTGAATCTGTAAAATATAATTAGTTTTGGTGTACAATCCAGTACAGTTTGAAGATTTGCTGTCTGAAAACTTTGTATTTTCACCATTTTTGACAAGGCAGAAAAGCTGGCAAGATACATAAAAGTTAAAGGTAAGACATATTTTACTTCCTAAAGACACAATTAAGGGCAACCAATAATGTAATGAGATGAGATGAGATATACTTTATTGATCTCACAGTGGAGAAATTATGTTTACACTCCAGTTACCTCAGACAGCAATTAGTCCACAATTATTACTTGTTTACCATAATAATGGCACACATCAGAATTAGAGACAGCACATACACATTTGACATTGTTTATGTGCACTAAGTTTGAAGAAGTCCGTTATTTGAATTGAGGCAAGTGGGTGAAGGCCACGCAGCAACCCTGAGATGCACCGCCGTCAGCTTGGGAGGGATTCCCAAGCTGCAAATGCCTTAATATATTCACTTTATCTATTTATCTATTACAAAATTCAGCTTTAATGATTACTGCTATATGTAATCTATAGATCTATTACAGAATTCAGCTTTAATCATTATTGCTAGAAATCTAAGACAAAAGGAACTTTCACTTTAATTCTTTATGTTTACTGGACTAATGCATTAATCTCTTTATCTATTTATCTGTTACAGAATTCTGCTTTAATCATTATTGCTAGAAATGTTAGACAAAAATAACCTTCACTTTAATTCTTTATGTTACTGGGCAACCAATAATTTAATGCTTTAATCTGTTCTCTTTATCTATGTATCTTTCATGGTTACTGGGAAACCAATAATTGAATGCTTTAATCTATTCTCTTTATCTATTTATCTTTTATGGTAACTGGGCAACCAATAATTTAATACTGTATTCTATTCTCTTTATCTATTTATCTGTTACAGAATTCAGCTTTAATCATTACTGCTAGAAATCTATATACATAAAGGGCTATGTCTGTCTGGGATAAACTATAATATGTAGCCCTAAAAACTATATATATTCTGAATCCTCATGACATGGGGAACTCACTGATACATTTTTTTTTAAGTTGAACTGAACATTACCCCCAAAATAGCCTTTTACGTAAGACCACACAGTGTTGTACCATATGCTTTTTCAACTGTTCTCAACTGTTAAGCACCTGACTGTCCTATACAATCCCACACATTCACCCCGATGTCAGGGGTGAATGTGAATTGTAAAGCGCCTTGAGCATCTGATGCAGATGGAAAAGTGCTATATAAATGCAGTCCATTTTACCATTTATACAACCCAGTTTGCCTTCCTGTCTGAATACATTCAACCAAAGAAGTTATTTGATTCAACATAACATTATATTGAATCTGTAAAATATAATTACCTTTGGTGTACAACCCAGTACAGTTTGAAGATTTGCTGTCTGAAAACATATTTTCACAATATATGACAAGACAGAAAAAGCTGGCAAGATACATGAAGGTTAATGGTAAGACATCTTTTACTTCCGAAAGACACAATTAAGGGCAACCACTAATTTAATGCCTTAATCTATTCTCTTTATCTATTTATCTTTTATGGTTACTGGGTAACCAATCATTTAATGTTTTCATCTCTTCTCTTTATCTATTTATCCTTTATGGTTACTGGCAACCAATAATTTAATACTTTATTCTATTCTCTTTATCTATATATCTATTATGGAATTCAGCTTTAATCATTACTGCTTGAAATCTATATACATAAAGGGCTACGTCTGTCTGTCTATCTGGGATAAACTCCCAAACTATAATATGAAGCCCTATATATATAAACAAAATAGCCATTTATGTAAGACCATACAGTGTTGTACCATGTGCTTTTCATGCTGCCACTTCTGTCTGTCTTTCTGTCTGTCCGGGATAAACTCTCAAACTATAATATGTAGCCCTAAAACCTATATATATTCTGAATCCTCATGACATAGGGAACAAACTGGTACTATTTTTTAAAAAGTTGAACTGAAAATTACCCCCAAAATAGTCGGCTTTGGGTATGACCAGGCGGATTCAAATTACCAGCCCTGTATATGTGTTGGCCATCTCTGTTTATTTAATCCCTTGCCACAGCACACTCAGCAAAACAACAACATGCTTAGGTTGAGGCTGTGGGTATATATATATACACACACACAGGCACATTATTGAAATGAGAACTTATTCAAAAATTTTATTTACAGACTTGGAACAGAAACATCGAATTAACATTTGATTCCAAAGCTTTCTCACTTTGTCTCTTGTTTTCCACACAGTTCAATAATTTATGACATGTTCAATCCACGCTTCTCTTTTTTGGATTACAAAAGTGATAACATTTTATTGGCCCACCCTGTATAAATACATTTTTTTTCTGTATATCAGGTCTTTAATTGGGCACCGCAGTCTAATTTCAGGGTGGAAGCAAAGGGGGTAAAATGTAATTTCTCTACTTTCAGGAGGGAAAAAAAATGACATTTTGCTGAGTTTTTGGGCAAACTGCACGCAAACACAGTGAAAATGCAAAGAAATGTGACGATGCCGTGGGAAAGTGGGCATGTGTTGCGGTTTGTTTATAAGCTGGAACTCAAAAGTGTTGAGGCAGTTGTGCAGGCGAGAGAATGCAGCTACTGTGGTTAGCTGTGGAGGCTTTTATTAACTGTGTTTATTTTGTTTACTGCTTTCATTCCTAGGAAATCCCAATATAAATAATCATTATTAATGACCAACGTGTAGTTTTTCTATAAGCCGCCATGTGATATAAGTTACAGGATCTCCCAAACTAGTAAAACATGGAACTTATACTGATGAAAATTCAGCAGTTTAGAAAACTGCCAAAGCTTTGGGAAAACAGAGGAAAGGTATGTGTATAAATCATAGTGGAAAACCTGATAAGTCTGTTCAACTCAATTTATCAATTCTGATAATTACACTCAGTCATCTCACCATCACTCATCTTCAACCGCTTTTCCGGGTTCGGGTCACGGGGGCAACAGCTCCAGCAGGGGACCCCAGAGTTCCCTTTCCCATGCCACATTGACCACCTGTGACTGGGGGATCCTGAGGCGTTCCCAGGTTAGTGTGGAGATATAATCTCTCCACCTAGTCCTCAGTCTTCCCCGGGGTCTCCTCCCAGATGGACGTGCCTGGAACACCTCCGTTGGGAGGAACCCAGGAGACATCCTTACCAAATGCCCAAACCACCTCAGCTGGCTCCTTTCAATGCGAAGGAGGAGCAACTCTACTCCGCGCTCATCCACAGATGACCGAACTTCTGACCCTATCTCTAAGGGAGACACCAGCCACCCTCCTGAGGAAGCCCATTTTGACCACTTGTACCCGCGATCTCGTTCTTTCGGTCATGACCCAACACTCATGACCATAGGGGAGAGTAGGAATGAAGCTTGACCAGAAGATCGAGAGCTTCGCCTTTTGGGATTCTCTGGGCAATCTCATGCTCAATCATCCACACACTTGTGAACAACACCCCGGGGTACTTGAACTCCTTCACTTGGGGCAAGGCCATATTCCCTATGTAATATAGGCAATCCATCCATTTCCTGCTGAGAACCATGGCCTCAGATTTACAGGTGCTGATCCTCATCCCAGACGCTTCACACTCGGCTACGAACCAATCCAGTGAGGGTTGGAGGTCACCGGCCGATGAAGTCAACAGGAGTACATCATCTGCAAAAATCAGTGATGAAACCCTGAGCCCACCAAACTGGAACCCCCCCCAACTATGCCTCAATATCTTGTCCATGAATATCACAAACAGGATTGGTGACAAGGCACAGCCCTGGCGGAGGCCAACCTCCAACGGAAATGAGTCCGACTTAGTGCCGATCACCCGAACACAGCTCTCACTTTGCAAGTACAGAGATTGGATGGCCCTGAGAAAGCACCTCCTCACTCCATACTCCTGCAGCACCTCCCACAGTATCTCCCGGGGTACCTGATCATATGCCTTTTCCACGTCCACAAAACACATGTTGACTGGGTGGGCATACTCCCAGGCACTCTCCAGGATCCTTGTGAGAGTAAAGAGCTGGTCGGTTGTTCCATGACCAGGACGGAACCCGCATTGTTCCTCTTCAATCCGAGGTTCGACCATCGGCTGAACCCTCCTTTCCAGCACCCTGGAGTACACTTTACCAGGGAGGGTGAGTTGTGTGATGCCCCTGGAGTTGGCACACACTCTCTGGTCCCCCTTTTTAAATATGGGGACCACCACCCCAGTTTGCCACTTCTTAGGCACTGTTCCAGACCTCAACGCAATGTTGAAGAGACGTCTCATCCAAGAGAATCCCTCCACACCCAGACCCTTCAGCATTTCTGGAAGGATCTCATTAACACCCAAGGCCTTGCCAACGCGAAGTTGTTTGACTACCTCAGTGACTTCAACCAGGGAAATTGAAGAAAATCCTCCATCAGCTTCCAGCTCTGTCCCTACTATAGAGGGCACTCTGATCTGATGCAGGAGTTCCTCAAAGTGTTCCTTGCAGCATCAGATTACATCCTCAGTTGAGGTCAACAGAGTCCCATCATTATTGTAGACAGCTTGGATGGTTCCCCCTTTGCCCCTCCTGAGGTGCCTCACGATCCACCAGAAGCAACTTGGTGCCGACCAAAAGTCCTTCTCCATGGTTGCTCCAAACTCCTCCCACACCCACTGCTTTGCCTCCCCCACAGCAGAGGCTGCTGCCCTTCGGGCCTGTCGGTACCTTACAACTGTCTCTGGAGTCCTCTGACATAACATATCCCGGAAGGACTCCTTCTTCAGTCAGACGGCTTCCCTGACCACCGGTGTCCACCACAGTGTTTGAGGGTTGCCGCCCCTTGAGGCACCTAAGACCTGCAGGCCACAGCTCCCCGCTGCAGCTTCAGCAATGGAAGCTTTGAACATTACCCATTCTGTTTCAATGCCCCCAACCTCCACAGGGATGCTAGAGAAGCTCTGCCAGAGGTTGATTTGAAAATCTATCAGACAGTGGGCTCCTCCAGACATTCCCAGTTCACCCGCACTATCCGTTTGGGCTTACCAGGTCTGTCTAAAGTCCTCCCCCACCATCTGATCCAACTCACCACCAGATGGTGATCAGTTGACAGCTCTGCCCCTCTCTTCACCCGAGTGTCCAGAACATGCAGCCTCAAATCAGATGATACAATCACAAAATTAATCATCGATCTTCAGCCTCGGGTGCTCTGGTACCATGTACACTTATGAGTACCCTTATGTTCGAACATGGTGTTCATTATGGACAGTCCGTGACTAGCACAGAAGTCCAAGAACAAACGACCATTCGGATTTAGATCAGGGAGGCTGTTCCTCAGAATCGCACTTCTCCAGGTGTCTCTGTCATTGCCCATGTGTGCGTTGAAGCAGCAGAACAATGGAGTCTCCCACTGGAGCCCCATACAGGACTCCATTCAGGGACTCCAAGAAGGCCGAATACTCCAAAATGCTGTTCGGTGCATACGCACAAACAACAGTCAGAGAATTTTTATATTCAGAAGCCTGATTTACTTTTTGTATTTTAAAAGCCATAAACAAATTAAAATATGTGTCATACCAAGGGGCTCAATACTTTTGCAAACCACTGTAGCCAGAATGCAATGCTTATGTCAAGAAAGGTGTTTTTTTGTTTGTTTGTTTTTTTTTGTTGTTTTTTTTTAGATTTTCAGGGTTCCCCTAATCTCTCATATCCACAATATTTGGTGCATTTTGATTTAAACAAAGTTTGCAACCCAGGTTCCAATGTAAAACATTTTTTGAAAATTACAGCACTGAGCCTGCCAAGCAGCGGTGGTAACCAAGTGGTTAGTGCGCTTGGTTTCAATGCATAAGATTCCTCATTCACACCCCACCCCTATCACATTAAGGTAGAGTTGTGTCAGGAAAGGCATCTGGCGTAAGACCGATTCAACATGCAGATTCATCGCCGATCTGCTGTGGTGACCACAAGGGAACAGCCAAAGGGACTTACTTTTTACAGCAGTAAGCCTGCTAGGACTGAAAATGTGTGCATAACAGGTGAAAAAAAAAAATCTTGTTTCCATCTTTAAAATGGCTGTAGAAGCTTCCTGAGAATCACAATTAAAAATGGTATTGAGGGTTCCTTACAATGTTCTGTAAAGTACAACAAACAAGCATGAACTTATTAAAACTTTAACCCAACAATTGATAACCAATATCTATTTTGCTTATTTGTCAGGTGGCTGTTGAATTTGAACAATGGTATTTCTCTTTGAAATCACATTACCTCAAACAGAGTTGGTAAGATTTTCACTTCTATTCCTTTTCACATAATTTCTGCTCATTGCGGGAAGAGAGGTTTCACATTCACAGAATACATGCTGATTAATATGAAAATGAAACCACAACAAAGATAAAGTAAGTTTCTGGGCTGTCAAGCGTACACAAAGAAAATTCAGGCTAGTTTGCATCACAAGTAGTTCGTACATAAATTTAATTTAGGACTTTATTTAGCCAAAGACTGTTTCGTTGGAAACTGTCAAATTGATTGATGCTAAATTGCAACAACTGGTTTGGTTTGACTAGGATGATGACTTAACTAAATACTTTTAGTACTGCCAAAAAAATAAAGAAAGAAATAAAATAAAGCCAACACAAGAGACACTCACCAAAGGAATAGTCCTCCATGGATTGGTCCAAATCTGCTCACCTGCTACCAAATAATTTTGTCAATAGACACTGGTGCTCACTGGTGCTCATGGTAATTAAAATTGCATTTATAGTAGTAAATGAGTCCCCATACAGGCTCTGACTGCCCTCGGGCAAATGCGTAACCCAAGATACCACAGCGTGAAGCTAAAGATAGTCCATACCAATCTGATGCAGGTTACCAGACTGGTACCCATTTGCATCTGGGTGGACGAGGACAATGCATACACTCACACACATCTGACTTCAATATGGAAAAAATGTATAGATTTTTCCCTGCTCTCTAGTCTTAAATGAAATTGTGTGTGCAGGAATACATGTCAGTGCAAATTAGGGCATAATACCTGTTCATGGTTATATGTGACAGATAAAAAGACAATGTGAGTATTCCTTTCAATAGATGTTTGGTTTAAGATGCTTCTCACTTTCTACTGGAATCAGCGTTATTCCTAAAAGTGACAGCAATTAACACAAAGTTCTGATAAATATTCAAGCCTCTTTTTATATCCTGTCATGAGAGAACAACAAAAAAAGAGAAGGTGCATGAGGCTTACATCGTATTAATGACTCATTTACTTTTCTTGCACGCTCTTGTTGCACTTGTTTTTATTTATTTTTATTTCACTTTGTGCCATTTAACATATGCTGGCGTGTAAAACATATAAATAAACCAATGATGGGCAAAAAGTTGCCACAACTGTGAACTGTAAGTGACCGTTTCAAAAATGTTTGTAATACACAAAGCAGTGTTCATGTTCTGTAGTGCTTGAAGAAAAGAATGTGGGAAATGGGCCCTATCTGCCTTCCAGCACAACAAATTGGTTTTCATCTCATTTTCATGCCAATGTTGATTTGGTCTTAAAATGAAGTGTGGTCACATACTGTGATAGCATGTTTGCATCATATGGGAGTAGAAAGTGATTGTGAAATGGACCACCAAAGAAATTTGGCCTCTCATGAAAACAGAAAACCTAATAAAGTGCTTCAGTTGATTACAAAATGAATCAGGATGATTCACATCAACTTAAGAGCTCAGCACCATCAGCTGGAGAAGGCCAGTTGACTATCTAGTTGATTGCCACCAACGACACCAGAAAATCCCATAATGTGGTGGATGTGGTGTGACAGACTTGACCAAACTTGACATGAAATTAACTTAACCTTGTTTCCTCAATTTGGACAAACATTTTTTTTTTCAAATAAATTAGATATTATTGACATATTAGCTATTTTTGTATTTTACTTTTCTTGTGTTTTATAACTATTTGAAAAAATAAACAGAAATAAATAAAAAAGTAAAACAATTAATTTAACAGTAAAGGATCATACTTGTTTCTACAACTGATTTCCCTTTTGTGTGTGTGTGTGTGGGGGGGGGGGGGGGGGGTATTTTTGGCAATAATACGCTTTACACGACATAGTAGATGCAACTCTGGAGTGTAAGATATGATGATATTACAAAAATGTCTAATCCTTACCTGGAAACAGCATTATCTGGGGTCTTATGTACAATGACTTGCATGGATTTCCTACTGAAACATGGTGTACACTAAAACCCAGAAACTGTCATACACACACAAAAAAATCAGACCTATCAAAGTGTGCGTGCACATGGATCCAAGGACATTCCTTTTGTTCATCCCAATCAACATAGAAGTGACTGCACATGCAAACATACCAAACTCCTCCCTGCCCACGCCAATATTTAAATATGCAAATTATTTAATTAGGTCCTGGGGCCTGTGGATTCCCCTCTCGCCCCAGAATGATCACGGTAAAGGCACTTTGACACTTGCACACATTTAACCCCACACTGCTGTGTAATTTGTCATGCAAAATACGACTCGCTTTTTTCCGCTGGATGTTACAGTTTCTGCCAATGGACGCTGCATTATATAAAATAATTATTTTTTAGTGGATTAATCATTTGCTCTCAGAATTTGGCTGATAAAACCATCTCTAATTGCTCCCGGAATCACAGAGGAATTTTCTACACCTGCAGCTTTTCTTCATGACTTGGAAAACACATTTAGAAAGATCTCAAAGGTAATTATTTAAAATATTGATATTGTAATGCATTTTCATATATTCTTTTGAATATCTATAAATTATGTTTATTATAAATTTAACTTCTTGTCATAAATGTTCAGAGGAGCTGCACTGTGATGCACTGCACTGACGCAGTGAAACACAATGTTTTTGAATAGATTGTACAATGTTCATGCTTAGTTCCTAAAATTAATGCATGCCAGAGATTTTGAACATGTCAAAATTTTTGTTGCACACTTGCACGCAGCCGCACACAGTTTACAGTGATTTGACTCTCTGGCACGCCAGATTGCATGCCAGTGCAGGGATCAAATTCATGCAACTATCAAGGGGTACATTAAGAAAAGGACTTTTATCAAGTGTTAACTACAGATGAAGTGGAGTAAATGAAGCAAATAAAGTGCAGATCTGCAAGGATATTTTACTTGGTGCCCTGTCAACTGGACTAAACATGAAACAGAAGCAGCGCACACTCACTGAACTTAAGGACCATGAGGTTTGCCGTAGCTGGTGATGTGTGACATCACAACTTTACACACGTTTATACTGAATACTGAACACAGGGAGACAATTGGGGGCTTGTTAAGAAGGTCTAGTTTTACCATCAAGAAACAAAAAACAATAATCATAACAAAAAACATATATGAATGCACACATGCCCAAATGTACCCACGCTGCTTTCACTCAGAAAAATTACATGAATAAACTACTCACCAAGCAGCCACCAATTGCACACCATGCCCGACTGGGGCAGGGAATGCAAGATAATATAAAATAGTAAAATAAAAATATACCATGTCACTGAAATATACCATGTCCCATTTCATGATGGGAGCATGAAAACAGCATGTGAGACTGGCCTGACTTGTTTTTTGTTTGTTTTCCCTCTAGTCATGATCTGTTTTTAATTAACCTATTCTTGAGTATGTTGTTTTAGCTGTGGTATGCTTATCCTCTGTAAGTTTTGTATTTTTTTTTCTTAAAAAAAGTGCAAAATACCGCACCCCCAATAGTTGCATAATTTGTCTCAAGCGCCACACCATGCTAACCTTGTTCCTAACATATACTGATGAAATACCTAGAGTAGAGGTTGGAGGGATGTCTAGAGCTGGCATAATTTGTATAGCTGGATGTCATGGTCTGGGGCAGGGGTTTTCAACTCCAGTCCTCGAGGGCCGGTATCCTGCAACTTTTAGATGTGTTCCTGGTCCAACACACCTGAATGAAATGGCTGAATTACTGTCTCAGTATGCAGTCAGGATCTCCAGAGTGCTCATTAATTGACTCAGGTGTGATGAAGCAGAGACACATCTAAAAGTTGCAGGACACTGGCCCTTGAGGACTGGATTTGAAGAGCCCTGGTCTGGGGGTTAGTGAAATCAGCTTATAACCAAAGCATCCTTGGCTCAAATCCCGACCAGAATGGAATGTCATTTAAGTGCCTTGGGTATAGCAAGAGTAAAAAGTGGGTACTTATAAGTTCATTTTCACTATCAATTCAAAAGTTTTTCTGTACTTGTCTCCAGTCTGGTGACCTCAGACTTGCATCTCTGTTTTTTGTGGATGATGTTGTTCTGTTGGCTGCCTCAGGTTAGGGTTCCTCTGATGCGCACTGACCAAGTCTGACCTCAAGAGTGAAGCGACTGCAGTTAGAATCAGCATCTCCAAATCTGAGACCATGGTCATCTCTTATAAAAGGGTAGATTGTCCCTTCTGAGTCCAAGGAGAGTTATTGCCCCAAGTCAAGGACTTTAAGTACCTTCAGGACTTGTTCTCGAGTGGGGTTTTGAGCATGAGATCAATAGATGGATTGGGGTGGCTTTTCATGTTTTATGGATGCTGGACCAGGCTGTCATGGTGAACAAGGTGCTGAGCCCGAAGGCAAGACTCTCAATTTACCATTTGATTTATACTCCTATCCTCACCTATGATCACGGACTATGGGTAATGACTGAAAGAACAAGGTCACACATACATATAAGCAGTGGAAATGAGATTCCTCTGTTAGGTATCTGGGTTTACACTCCTTGGCAGGGTAAGAAGCTTGACTAGCTGGGAGGGATTTGCAGTGGTGGGCACACTTCCGATAATCCGATAACAGATAATTATCGAAGATAATGTTTTCTTTATCAGATTATCTTTTTAGATAACTTTAAAAACCATTATCGGACCAATTATCTTCCGATTAATCTTTGTCCAATAACTTTTAAACCGATAAACAAAATAAAGCTGAACAGCGACAAGCATTTTTAAAATTAGTTTAGCACTCACCTGTTAAATGTTTTGTAACAGACACACAGCCATAACCTTTGCAAATAGAAGAGAGCCGCTTGTATAAAAAGCATCTCAAGCACATTTAAACAAAAGAGAAACAGCCCCAAAAGGGAGAAGAGGAAAAAAAAAAAAAAAATTTCCTTTACCACCATACCAAGAGGCTGCCGATATCACCTAAGTCATCCAGAGGGATACGTTTTTAACTTATGGTTCAAATTTTAACCAAACAAATTTTGGACAAGTTATTTAAAATTACTGTCATGTCTGAGTTTTATTAAGTGAAAATATCAGATATATGTTTTCGTTTTAAAGTAATGTGCTAATTTTTAAGGTTTTGTGAGCACATCCTGTGACCCGCAATGCATTTTTTTTGGTACGATGATGTAATCTCAGTACATCACGACAGGACAAATGCATTTCAGACACTCTGTTCAGGCTCCACAGACAACAGCATTAAACTCTAGTGCCTAAAACTCTCTTGAATATATTCTCTGCATTTATAGATGTTGGTTTTATTTGCGTTTGTTAAATTCCACGCATTTTAAATGTAGCAGACAGGGATTACTGTATCTGGAATTTTGTTTTCAAGGCCTCTACTGCCATCTACTGGTCAGTAGTGTTCACTAAGCGTGTGGGAACCAGTAGATAGCAGTGTTCTATTTATTTTGACCCCGGTTATGTCAGATGATTGTCAAATCAACTTTTTGGCTTTGCAAATGGCTTTTTTGTGTGTGCAATGAATGTATACATTATACAAGTTTCACTTTTTTAATGGAATTACAACCTTATTTCTTTTTCAAATTCTCCCATTTTTTGCATCCAGCCTTATTTCCTTTAGAAATTTCCTTGACAAATAATATCAGTCTATTAGGACGTCAGGTTATGTGTTACACATATACATGTGTGTGTATATATTTTCCAACTTATTCCCATTGATGAAACTTTTCATTTTCTGCCTGAAAGCTTATTAGATGAGTGTGTTCAGGGCTCCGTTTGTTTACAAAATACACACACGTTACAGACCTTGAAATCCAACAGCAGGGATTGATATTATCCAAAGATTTATGAACATACAAATTAACATGCTTACACTTTATCATGATTTTCTCCGTTGTGAGATATAAAAGTGTCTTATCGTAGCGTTCGTGTGTATGTGCATTATAACGCAGTGCACGAGCGACGTTACGATATTCTTCAGAACGACAACATACGCAACATGCATCCAGCAGCAGACACGCTGCTGTCATAGACAACTGCCTGTAAAGTTTTTTGGCAAGTTATAACTTTCTAAACAGCGTAATTTGTAATGAAAGCCGCTTCATTTGTGCGGCTCTTTCGGCGCCATGTTTGTTTTTTTTAGAGACAGCAGTAAGCTCCTCCTACCCCTCCAAACGGAGGGATTTGTAGCTCTTTGCCTTCCCCTCCGCCTCACTCCAAAAAGAGGCACTTTGACCCAGAATCCTTTGCGATCTGTCTGTCTGTTACAAAACCTCAGAATTAGTGCATTATTCAACATTAAAAGATATATGTTATATTTTAACTTTGTACAAATGACATAATTGACATTAATGGAGTTATTCTATCGGTATTAATGTTATTTTAATCAAAACCATAAGTCAGCATGACTTTATTTTTCAAAACCAACTCTCTATCAATAATTGATAGTTGGTTTTATGGCTGCTCTTGGATTGCTTCTGTGTTGGGAGTGCTGTAGTAAATAAGAGCTTCCAGCAGGGGCAGAATGTAGAAAGAAAAGTGTGGTCTCATTGTTGGTGTCTGTTTTTATTTTTAATATTATTGTAAGCTATTAAATTTGTTCTATTACTAGTTATAGATGTGTCAGAGGTAATATTGGAATTTATTGGTTATCTGTAACTTCGGATATATTTTTGGGTGGTTTATTGTTTTATCTTTATCGAAGATAACTTTTCAGTTATCTGATTATCTGTTATCGAAGTTAATTTTTTGGTTATCTGTGCCCACCACTGGGGATTTGGAGGACAGCTGCCACGTCTTCGCATCAAGAGGTGCCAGCAGAGGTGGTTCCGACATCTGGTGAGGATGGTTCCTGGTTTGTTCCCTAGGAAGGTCTTCCAGGCACGTACACATGGGACCACATGGGAAATATAATCCCTCCTGCATGTTCTGGGTATTCCCAGGAGCCCTGGGAATACCCAGAACATGCAGGAGGGATTATATTTCCCACCTGGTTTGGGATCCCCCAAGAAAAGTAAGTGGTCTTGGCCAAGGATAGAGACGTGTGGGATGAACTGTTTCCCAGAAAAACAGCTGAAAAAGAATGAATGAATATCCTTGACTATTAATTGACTAAATACATCCCTCTACCTCTGCACCTTACTTTTTATTCCATGTAAGTAGTAAGTGTAGGATGTGCTGCTTGTTCTACTGCCACCATGAGCTGGACCCGGGTAATTGGCACAAAATGAATGAATGAATAAAGGAATGAATTTTGTGTACTGACAAGAATACCATACATTTATAAACATATAGTATACTTATATATTATATGTTGAGTACATTATATACAGTATATCATATACATTCTTATACAAATAATGAATGTTTATGAGTTCAGTGGTACGAAAATTTCATGAGGTGAAAGCTGGAACATACCATTCAAAGAGGCGAAGCTGAGTTGAATAGTATGTTCCAGCTTTCACCAAATTAAATATTTGTTCCGTTGAAACAATGTAAAAAGCATTCATTATTTTTTTTATATAACGGCGAAAATAGATCCTTGTCATTTGATATTTTATTAATTAACTTACATTTTGGTGTTCCACTGCTGCTAAAGTCCAAATTGTGATGTGTAGTCCAGTGATGCTGTGCACTGACTTCGGACTTCCATAAAAAAGAAAAAAAAAAGACTTTGTGTAGTTCCTCAGTCCAGCCAAAAATCACATCAGCTTTTCATCTGAACAGCTCTTCATGCATCCAGATGGCTTTCAGTGACGATGTTATTGGCATCACACAGATTAAGGAGTGGTACAACTGGTTTAAAGATGTCCGCACAATGGTGGAGAGCAAGCCACGTTCCGGTCGGCCATCAACATTCTGAAATGACCAGATCATTTCCAAAGTGAATGCTATGGTGATGCGGGACCATCGTGTGACTATCCAAAAATTGCGGAAGAGGTGGACATCAGCACTTTTTCGATACATTCCATTGTGACAGAAGATTTGGCCATGAAAAGATGGGCGGTGAAATTTGTGCCGAAGGCTTCGGCATGAAGCTGCTGACGGCGGAGCAAAAGCACCTCCGTGTTGAAGTCTCACAGGACATGCCCAACTCTTCCACAATTTCTCGGAAAGTCACATGACTGAAAAGTCACCGAAAGCCATGTGAATCATCCAAATGGTTTCCAGCTGGCTGTCGCCCAGTTTCTGGCAAAATTTGATGCGGCGCTGCTCCAGTTGTCCCGTCTTTTTCCTTGAAATGAAAATCTGCCGACCACGCAGCACAATCCTCACACAAAGGCTGCTTACCAGCAAATGACGCAATCGACAGGAGTGAAAAAGTTCATGCATGCGTAGGAAGGTTCAAGGTTGGCTGATGCAAGCACACGTGATTCAAATCCATCAGGTTTTTGAAAAAAATAAAAAGGTCTGATACTTTTCTAACAGACCTCGTAAACATATTTTTAAAAATAAGAGAAAAAAGCGCTGTGATAACTGACCAAATGGTGTTTGTTATGGCCTATTTCTGCTGATATGTGACTGAAAGTGGCGTATTTGTTACACTGTTGGCTTGTCATATAGTACTGGGGCGCGCCGCTCACAGGACACGCATGTCCTGTCAGACAGATGTGACACTCAGATCGCCTGCTGCATGTGCACATGAACTGATGGTCCGTTTCAGCTGGGAGCCTGGGACAGACTGTCAATGTGCGTGCTCTCCACCCCATCGCAAAAGCGATATATGTTTTTATGTATTCCATGTGAGGACAGCAAACACACACACGCATGTGTCCATCAAAACACGGTACATGTTTTGCAGCTGTGATGTCCAGGACAAGAGCAGCTGTTAACAGCCAGCCATGTCCCTGTATGTTCAGTGCAGAGAACCAAGGTGTCCTTCTGTGATCAGATGAGAGGTGCCTCACCTGCGCGGGGAGACCACACGCATGCATGTTTTGGGGGGCAGTGGGGAGTGCATGAAGCACACGCACACATGTAATGTGGGGGGAGCCAACACTCTGGCGCGTCACATGTGTACTCGGCAACTCCACAGTCGTGGGGGCACTTAGACAAATTTCACCGCCAGCTCAAAAGTGATTGTCTGCTGATTGTTTTCGTGCTAATACCACAAATGGCCACAAATTTTCTAAGTGCCAAGTGAGCGGTGTTAGATGTTCTCACAGGGCACACTGTCTTTCTGCTGCTGGTGTGCGCAAATAGTTGTAGCAACGGGTGCACTAGGCGTTGACGGCAGCTCCGATTTTACACGTATTGCATACGATTCCTGCTTCATGCGCAATTCACGCCCAGTTGACCACATTTGTACGATGTGTGAAGGGGCCCTAACAAAAGAAAAAATGAAGCGAACAGCGACCTTGACCCTGTGATCATTTCTGTGCTCTCCACAGCCACCTGCAGCTGCATTGTCTTGACAACAGGTTTGAACGTGTGCGCTCACATACACGTTGCAGCGAGAGACGGCTTGCAAACATGCGTAAATAGCTAAAGTAGTCGATCAAATGTTCTTACTGCTATTGTTTCTGTATGAAAATGTAGCTTTTCAGACCACACATGGATGAGTCACATTCAGCTCATCAATGTTCCTGCAAGACGTCAGACTTGGGAGGTTGGTTGAAGTCGAATGACAAACGGAACACTGACGGTACGGGACCTATGCAAATGATGATGAACCATCAAGACAGAAAGCAAAACGGATTACGAACGAATTGAGGTTGTCGTCAGGATTCGTTCACATTTTTCAACAGTTTGAACATTCTGACAAAGCGCCAGCTGCAGAAACAAAGCTGGATGACAGTTAAACAATGTGTCCGAAAGCCATCGTGAGTCCAGATTTCTTGTTTCGTTTTGGCTTTGGTGTCCTTCATTAGTGCTACGTGACCGAGGCTTTACATTGCTTTATATGAAGTTGTCACAAATATTCCAAGACTTTAGAATAAGCTTGGCCAAGCAGTGACTGAGGAGATCAACAGAGCCAACCTCTGCCCTCTGCCCTCACCATTTGTAAACAAAATACCTCAAAAACCCAAACTGCTATCATTTTAAAAATCACCAGATTGAAATGATACATACTGATGAGAAACTCAGTAAAACAAAAAAAAAAAAATTGCATCCACCAGTGCAATCCAAAAACCAACTACGGTTTGTTGTGTAATATACCACATGCATGTCTGCCACCTGCTGGGAGTGAGTGGATGTTGGAGTGAAGATGGATTAGGAGCAGGTGTGGCTGGCACTTAGAGAGACAGACCATTTCTATGCAGAAAAAAAAAATGAGAAGTATGTCCTTATTTTCAGATTTTTTCACAACGGCTTTGTTCTATAGCTCAATCAAACATGCTTAAATCACTCTCATTTTTACCTCTGCCAATGAAGTTGGAAGAGTTTATGTTATCCCCCTTGTTTGTTTATTTGTCTGGTTGTGAATAGCCTGAAGCCCACACGTTTTCATATATCATTATGAATTTTTTGCTGAAGATTTATATCTTGATAGCCAAGAACTGATTAAACTTTCAAGGTCATGGGTCAAACGGCAAAGACAACTGAAAAAAAAATCCATATCTTTAACAATGAACATATTTTCTAAAATTAATAACTCTGTCAAAAAAAGATCAGATTTCTTTCATATTCCAGAGTGTTATGGAGGTTGGTATCTTTTACAGACTAAAAAAAAATGATGCACATCTTTTCCAGATTTCAGATTTTGTGGCAATTTAAATTTAACATTGAAAACCCAATACAAAGTATATATTTATATTATATCTTAATAAAATATGCCCCAATCACACTCACACTCATATTTGAAAGTGAGGTGCAGACTGGGGTCTCTATCACCTGACAAAGTCACTATCATTTGGGGTCACTATCACTGGACCTGATCCGGATTGTGGATTTTGTGGACGTTTCAATTTAATACTGAAAAGCCCATTTGGTGTGCATTTTGCATTATAGCTTAATCAAAAGTGCCTCAATCACTTTTATTTTTCTGTTATGGATTTACCTACATCACCAATATTGAATGCAGATGCCAGTTTTATTCCTGTCTATCTTCCAGTTATCAGTCGGAAGCCAAGTGTCAAAAAGCAAGGAGAATTTGTGCATTGCAGAGATAACCAATAATCTGTGAAAATTATGTGATAAAGAATTCAGAAACCGAAACGTTTGAAAAAACCTGAAAACCTGATAATACCGCAACAAAACTTTAATTGAAAGCACATGTACTAAATACATACTCCTGACATTTTAATCAGATGAGGCTTTCAGCGGTTATTGAGCAGAAATGAAAATCTTACAGACGGAGATCTGGACCAACTGGGTGACAACGTAATGTCCCCCTGAACAAACGCTGTGGCAGACTGGTATTGCATCGGCAGACACTGAAGGTTACAATATCCAGTATTTGTAATGTATCGGATATGGAAACATGATATCATTCCATCTTACGCACATAGACAGTGAAATGGAGAGAGACAGAGGGAGAGAGTGTTCACAAGCTTCTCAGTCACTGCTGCAGTGTTGCACAGAAGCAGCCTCTCAGCATGATGCCTTCACCATGTAGACAAGAACAACAAATATACAACTATTTCCATCGCTGTGAGGCCAGTAAATTAAGTTTCACTTTAATGACCCTAAAGAATTGCATGTTTTATACACTCACATTTGGAAAATTCAAGGATCCTCTTCCCCCCACCCCCACCATACTGCATGGGATTTAGTGATTTTGTTAGTTTTCAACAATAATTATTTTCACTTAGTCAGGATAAATATATATCTGCACCCCATGATCTTGTACAATTTCATTCTGAAGGAATTAATTTCAGTGTATTTCAGTTACTTGACAATAGTCAATAGTGGGGGATCCATAACCCACGACTCCAGAGCCTCACACAGCTCTTTAACCGCCCCACTGTGGCTCCCTATAGTTTTGACAAGACAAAGTATTTTGTTCCTGCCCCTCAGCATAGGCCCTGAGTGCCAGCATCTTTTAAGTTGAAAATATGAGACGTTTTCAGACAGAGTTACACTGTGACATAACTATAGCACCTTTTCAGGCAACCAATCACACGGAGTGTCTTCGCGAAGGATATATTTCGTTTTTGGACACAAACACAATGTTTCTGCTGAGGGCAGGTGAGTAATGCACGCGAGACAGAGTGAGTGCAGAGCGGAGAGGGATGGATTCTAACCAGAGTGTGGAGGAACATGTTTGAGAAAAACAAAACCACAGATACACATTTTCTCTTGCTTCAGTGTTACTGCAGGCGCAGTACTTACCTACTCACACCATGTGCTTGTGTCTGATGTTCAGGCTTTGCCTTCCCCTTTCCTTGTGTGTCTTGTCATCTTCCCTTCCTGGTGTGTCATGTTTGTTTAAGTCTCTGTCTCTGTGTTGCTGGATGGGCTACTCTGTGTTCCCTCCTAAGGCCTGCCCATCTAATCCTCTGCAGCTTCTGTGTCTGCTCACCTGCAACCAATTTGCAATCAAGCCCCTGCAGGATTTAACTGAGGTTCAGACATACAGATGCCGCCCGAGGTTTCAGTCACCATCATGATCCACCACAATGTCTGATGAGACAAAGATTGAACTCTATGGCATGAATGCCAGGCATCAAGTTTGGAGGAAGCCAGGCACCATCCCTACAGTGAAGCATGGTGGTGGCAACATCATGCTGTGGGGATGTTTGTCAGTGGCAGGAACTGGGAGACTATTCAGGATTGAGGGACAAATCAATTGAACAATGCACAGAGACATCCTAGATAAAAACCTGCTCCAGAGCTCTCTTGGCCTTAAACTGGGGCAGTGGTTCATCTTTCAGCAGGACAGATACCCTAAGCCAGGGGTAGGCAACCTGTTCCAGAAAGAGCCATGAGGGTGCAGGTTTTCTTTGCAGCCACTGACTCCACCAGGTGATTTTACTGATTAATATCACTTTGAGCAGATGGAATCAGTTAATCAGTGAAATCACCTGGTGGAGTCAGTGGCTGCAAAGAAAACCTGCACCCTCATGGCTCTTTCTGGAACAGGTTGCCTACCCCTGCCCTAAGCAAACAGCCAAGATACCAAAGCTGTAGCTTCAGGAAAACTCTGTGAAGGTTCTTGAGTGGCCCAGCCAGAGTCCAAATGGGAATCCAACTGAACATCTCTGGAGAGAACAAAAAAATGGCTGTGCACTGATGCTCTCCATCCAACATGATGGTGCTTGAGGGTTGCTACAAAGTGGAATGGGCAAAACTACCCAAAGATAGGTGCGCCAAGCTTGTAGCATCATACTCAAGAAGACCTGAGGCTGTAATTGCTGGCAAAGTATTGAGCAAATGGTGTGAACACTTTTTTCTGTTTTTTTTTTTTTTTTTTTTGCATAAATGTGAAAAAAAAATGATGTCACCCCATAATGCTGCTACTGTGGGGGTGGTGTGAGTAGAATTTTTAGGGGAAAAAATTAAATTTGGAATGAGGCTGTAACAACAAAATATCGAAAAAAAAATACATACACACACACACACACACATATATTATAAGATGAAATAGCTGATTAGGATTTGCAGTTCTGAAAGTAGTTTACAGACTTCTGATCTACAGGGTTACCATTCAATATATCAATACATTTAATGTCACTGTCTTGAAATTAATTCATATTTGAAATCTATGAGAAGCATTTCAGTGTTCTGTTACATATTTACCATGGAAGATAAAAGAATGGGAGAAATAATTGTCTCCTAAATAAATAGCGCAGTGAGCTAAAACAGGACTTTGAATTGCACTGACAGAAAAAGTTGTCATATTCTCAGTGATAAAAGTAGGAAATAGTTATTAATCTGACAGAGAAGGCAGAGAGAAAATGGTCATCCTGTATTTCTTATATGTGAAAAAAATGAATAAATATAGATATACTTTTCAAGTGAGTCAGATCATTTCATAAAAGCAGATTTGAAGATGTTGAATTCCATTGAATTCAGCAATCAATCTCTGACGTCTTGTGGTCATCTCTGGGGAGAAGGAAGCAAACAACATCCAGAGTCTATTACTGGACATTCACACATTATTTTGCTGTGCATTTTCACCACGGCTGATGGTTTACAAGGAAACTATCAGGTTTCGTGGACAGAGATGTCTGGACACAAATGTGGGACTCAAACTCACAGCTCTGAATTTTAAGATCGTTTACTGGTTGGTAATGCAGGGTCCGGTACACAAAAAGGCAAACAAAACAGAATCATCAGGCGATAAGGGGTGGTCAAAAAAACAGGGAGGAGGTCAAAAACACGACGTGGCTAACAGGACTTGGAACAAACAGGTACAGAGCTGGAAGCGAAGGCATAGAGCACAACGATCTGGAGGAGAACTAGTGCAACCAGTGAAGCTTAAATACACCCTGGTGATGAGCTACAGATTAGAAACAGCTGTGTGGAAAATTGTAGAACAGGGTGTGGCCCAAAAAGTGTGCACCACTCACCACCAAGCATAGACAAGAGCGATAATGAAAGACAAAGCCCAAGCAGGAAAAAGCCAGCAAGAGAAACAACACACAGAAAAAACAACAAAAAAACAAATCAAGCTAAAGTAAGCAGAACAAGCATGATACAAAAAGTCCAGCACATGACAGTTCCCCCTCCTAACGGCCAGCTCCGGACGGCCCAGCAGAATCAGGATGCTCAGCATGAAAGTCTCTGATCAGGTCAGTGTCCACGATGAAGCAGGAGGGGATCCAGGCGAGTTCCTTGGGGGTGTACCCCTCCCAGTTCACAAGGTACTGCACCCCCTCCCACGCCACCGAGATCCCAAGAGGCCTCTCACAGAGAAAACAGGACCACCCTCCATGCACCGGGCAGGTGGCAGGGGAATAGCCGGAGGGCAGGAGTGGAATTTATTGGTTATCTGTAACTTCGGATATATTTTTGGGTGGTTTATTGTTTTATCTTTATCGAAGATAACTTTTCAGTTATCTGATTATCTGTTATCGAAGTTAATTTTTTGGTTATCTGTGCCCACCACTGGGGATTTGGAGGACAGCTGCCACGTCTTCGCATCAAGAGGTGCCAGCAGAGGTGGTTCCGACATCTGGTGAGGATGGTTCCTGGTTTGTTCCCTAGGAAGGTCTTCCAGGCACGTACACATGGGACCACATGGGAAATATAATCCCTCCTGCATGTTCTGGGTATTCCCAGGAGCCCTGGGAATACCCAGAACATGCAGGAGGGATTATATTTCCCACCTGGTTTGGGATCCCCCAAGAAAAGTAAGTGGTCTTGGCCAAGGATAGAGACGTGTGGGATGAACTGTTTCCCAGAAAAACAGCTGAAAAAGAATGAATGAATATCCTTGACTATTAATTGACTAAATACATCCCTCTACCTCTGCACCTTACTTTTTATTCCATGTAAGTAGTAAGTGTAGGATGTGCTGCTTGTTCTACTGCCACCATGAGCTGGACCCGGGTAATTGGCACAAAATGAATGAATGAATAAAGGAATGAATTTTGTGTACTGACAAGAATACCATACATTTATAAACATATAGTATACTTATATATTATATGTTGAGTACATTATATACAGTATATCATATACATTCTTATACAAATAATGAATGTTTATGAGTTCAGTGGTACGAAAATTTCATGAGGTGAAAGCTGGAACATACCATTCAAAGAGGCGAAGCTGAGTTGAATAGTATGTTCCAGCTTTCACCCTGCACCTTACTTTTTATTCCATGTAAGTAGTAAGTGTAGGATGTGCTGCTTGTTCTACTGCCACCATGAGCTGGACCCGGGTAATTGGCACAAAATGAATGAATGAATAAAGGAATGAATTTTGTGTACTGACAAGAATACCATACATTTATAAACATATAGTATACTTATATATTATATGTTGAGTACATTATATACAGTATATCATATACATTCTTATACAAATAATGAATGTTTATGAGTTCAGTGGTACGAAAATTTCATGAGGTGAAAGCTGGAACATACCATTCAAAGAGGCGAAGCTGAGTTGAATAGTATGTTCCAGCTTTCACCAAATTAAATATTTGTTCCGTTGCAACAATGTAAAAAGCATTCATTATTTTTTTTATATAACGGCGAAAATAGATCCTTGTCATTTGATATTTTATTAATTAACTTACATTTTGGTGTTCCACTGCTGCTAAAGTCCAAATTGTGATGTGTAGTCCAGTGATGCTGTGCACTGACTTCGGACTTCCATAAAAAAGAAAAAAAAAAGACTTTGTGTAGTTCCTCAGTCCAGCCAAAAATCACATCAGCTTTTCATCTGAACAGCTCTTCATGCATCCAGATGGCTTTCAGTGACGATGTTATTGGCATCACACAGATTAAGGAGTGGTACAACTGGTTTAAAGATGTCCGCACAATGGTGGAGAGCAAGCCACGTTCCGGTCGGCCATCAACATTCTGAAATGACCAGATCATTTCCAAAGTGAATGCTATGGTGATGCGGGACCGTCGTGTGACTATCCAAAAATTGCGGAAGAGGTGGACATCAGCACTTTTTCGATACATTCCATTGTGACAGAAGATTTGGCCATGAAAAGATGGGCGGTGAAATTTGTGCCGAAGGCTTCGGCATGAAGCTGCTGACGGCGGAGCAAAAGCACCTCCGTGTTGAAGTCTCACAGGACATGCCCAACTCTTCCACAATTTCTCGGAAAGTCACATGACTGAAAAGTCACCGAAAGCCATGTGAATCATCCAAATGGTTTCCAGCTGGCTGTCGCCCAGTTTCTGGCAAAATTTGATGCGGCGCTGCTCCAGTTGTTCCGTCTTTTTCCTTGAAATGAAAATCTGCCGACCACGCAGCACAATCCTCACACAAAGGCTGCTTACCAGCAAATGACGCAATCGACAGGAGTGAAAAAGTTCATGCATGCGTAGGAAGGTTCAAGGTTGGCTGATGCAAGCACACGTGATTCAAATCCATCAGGTTTTTGAAAAAAATAAAAAGGTCTGATACTTTTCTAACAGACCTCGTAAACATATTTTTAAAAATAAGAGAAAAAAGCGCTGTGATAACTGACCAAATGGTGTTTGTTATGGCCTATTTCTGCTGATATGTGACTGAAAGTGGCGTATTTGTTACACTGTTGGCTTGTCATATAGTACTGGGGCGCGCCGCTCACAGGACACGCATGTCCTGTCAGACAGATGTGACACTCAGATCGCCTGCTGCATGTGCACATGAACTGATGGTCCGTTTCAGCTGGGAGCCTGGGACAGACTGTCAATGTGCGTGCTCTCCACCCCATCGCAAAAGCGATATATGTTTTTATGTATTCCATGTGAGGACAGCAAACACACACACGCATGTGTCCATCAAAACACGGTACATGTTTTGCAGCTGTGATGTCCAGGACAAGAGCAGCTGTTAACAGCCAGCCATGTCCCTGTATGTTCAGTGCAGAGAACCAAGGTGTCCTTCTGTGATCAGATGAGAGGTGCTTCACCTGCGCGGGGAGACCACACGCATGCATGTTTTGGGGGGCAGTGGGGAGTGCATGAAGCACACGCACACATGTAATGTGGGGGGAGCCAACACTCTGGCGCGTCACATGTGTACTCGGCAACTCCACAGTCGTGGGGGCACTTAGACAAATTTCACCGCCAGCTCAAAAGTGATTGTCTGCTGATTGTTTTTGTGCTAATACCACAAATGGCCACAAATTTTCTAAGTGCCAAGTGAGCGGTGTTAGATGTTCTCACAGGGCACACTGTCTTTCTGCTGCTGGTGTGCGCAAATAGTTGTAGCAACGGGTGCACTAGGCGTTGACGGCAGCTCCGATTTTACACGTATTGCATACGATTCCTGCTTCATGCGCAATTCACGCCCAGTTGACCACATTTGTACGATGTGTGAAGGGGCCCTAACAAAAGAAAAAATGAAGCGAACAGCGACCTTGACCCTGTGATCATTTCTGTGCTCTCCACAGCCACCTGCAGCTGCATTGTCTTGACAACAGGTTTGAACGTGTGCGCTCACATACACGTTGCAGCGAGAGACGGCTTGCAAACATGCGTAAATAGCTAAAGTAGTCGATCAAATGTTCTTACTGCTATTGTTTCTGTATGAAAATGTAGCTTTTCAGACCACACATGGATGAGTCACATTCAGCTCATCAATGTTCCTGCAAGACGTCAGACTTGGGAGGTTGGTTGAAGTCGAATGACAAACGGAACACTGACGGTACGGGACCTATGCAAATGATGATGAACCATCAAGACAGAAAGCAAAACGGATTACGAACGAATTGAGGTTGTCGTCAGGATTCGTTCACATTTTTCAACAGTTTGAACATTCTGACAAAGCGCCAGCTGCAGAAACAAAGCTGGATGACAGTTAAACAATGTGTCCGAAAGCCATCGTGAGTCCAGATTTCTTGTTTCGTTTTGGCTTTGGTGTCCTTCATTAGTGCTACGTGACCGAGGCTTTACATTGCTTTATATGAAGTTGTCACAAATATTCCAAGACTTTAGAATAAGCTTGGCCAAGCAGTGACTGAGGAGATCAACAGAGCCAACCTCTGCCCTCTGCCCTCACCATTTGTAAACAAAATACCTCAAAAACCCAAACTGCTATCATTTTAAAAATCACCAGATTGAAATGATACATACTGATGAGAAACTCAGTAAAAAAAAAAAAAAATTGCATCCACCAGTGCAATCCAAAAACCAACTACGGTTTGTTGTGTAATATACCACATGCATGTCTGCCACCTGCTGGGAGTGAGTGGATGTTGGAGTGAAGATGGATTAGGAGCAGGTGTGGCTGGCACTTAGAGAGACAGACCATTTCTATGCAGAAAAAAAAAATGAGAAGTATGTCCTTATTTTCAGATTTTTTCACAACGGCTTTGTTCTATAGCTCAATCAAACATGCTTAAATCACTCTCATTTTTACCTCTGCCAATGAAGTTGGAAGAGTTTATGTTATCCCCCTTGTTTGTTTATTTGTCTGGTTGTGAATAGCCTGAAGCCCACACGTTTTCATATATCATTATGAATTTTTTGCTGAAGATTTATATCTTGATAGCCAAGAACTGATTAAACTTTCAAGGTCATGGGTCAAACGGCAAAGACAACTGAAAAAAAATCCATATCTTTAACAATGAACATATTTTCTAAAATTAATAACTCTGTCAAAAAAAGATCAGATTTCTTTCATATTCCAGAGTGTTATGGAGGTTGGTATCTTTTACAGACTAAAAAAAAATGATGCACATCTTTTCCAGATTTCAGATTTTGTGGCAATTTAAATTTAACGTTGAAAACCCAATACAAAGTATATATTTATATTATATCTTAATAAAATATGCCCCAATCACACTCACACTCATATTTGAAAGTGAGGTGCAGACTGGGGTCTCTATCACCTGACAAAGTCACTATCATTTGGGGTCACTATCACTGGACCTGATCCGGATTGTGGATTTTGTGGACGTTTCAATTTAATACTGAAAAGCCCATTTGGTGTGCATTTTGCATTATAGCTTAATCAAAAGTGCCTCAATCACTTTTATTTTTCTGTTATGGATTTACCTACATCACCAATATTGAATGCAGATGCCAGTTTTATTCCTGTCTATCTTCCAGTTATCAGTCGGAAGCCAAGTGTCAAAAAGCAAGGAGAATTTGTGCATTGCAGAGATAACCAATAATCTGTGAAAATTATGTGATAAAGAATTCAGAAACCGAAACGTTTGAAAAAACCTGAAAACCTGACAATACCGCAACAAAACTTTAATTGAAAGCACATGTACTAAATACATACTCCTGACATTTTAATCAGATGAGGCTTTCAGCGGTTATTGAGCAGAAATGAAAATCTTACAGACGGAGATCTGGACCAACTGGGTGACAACGTAATGTCCCCCTGAACAAACGCTGTGGCAGACTGGTATTGCATCGGCAGACACTGAAGGTTACAATATCCAGTATTTGTAATGTATCGGATATGGAAACATGATATCATTCCATCTTACGCACATAGACAGTGAAATGGAGAGAGACAGAGGGAGAGAGTGTTCACAAGCTTCTCAGTCACTGCTGCAGTGTTGCACAGAAGCAGCCTCTCAGCATGATGCCTTCACCATGTAGACAAGAACAACAAATATACAACTATTTCCATCGCTGTGAGGCCAGTAAATTAAGTTTCACTTTAATGACCCTAAAGAATTGCATGTTTTATACACTCACAGTTGGAAAATTCAAGGATCCTCTTCCCCCCACCCCCACCATACTGCATGGGATTCAGTGATTTTGTTAGTTTTCAACAATAATTATTTTCACTCAGTCAGGATAAATATATATCTGCACCCCATGATCTTGTACAATTTCATTCTGAAGGAATTAATTTCAGTGTATTTCAGTTACTTGACAATAGTCAATAGTGGGGGATCCATAACCCACGACTCCAGAGCCTCACACAGCTCTTTAACCGCCCCACTGTGGCTCCCTATAGTTTTGACAAGACAAAGTATTTTGTTCCTGCCCCTCAGCATAGGCCCTGAGTGCCAGCATCTTTAAGTTGAAAATATGAGACGTTTTCAGACAGAGTTACACTGTGACATAACTATAGCACCTTTTCAGGCAACCAATCACACGGAGTGTCTTCGCGAAGGATATATTTCGTTTTTGGACACAAACACAATGTTTCTGCTGAGGGCAGGTGAGTAATGCACGCGAGACAGAGTGAGTGCAGAGCGGAGAGGGATGGATTCTAACCAGAGTGTGGAGGAACATGTTTGAGAAAAACAAAACCACAGATACACATTTTCTCTTGCTTCAGTGTTACTGCAGGCGCAGTACTTACCTACTCACACCATGTGCTTGTGTCTGATGTTCAGGCTTTGCCTTCCCCTTTCCTTGTGTGTCTTGTCATCTTCCCTTCCTGGTGTGTCATGTTTGTTTAAGTCTCTGTCTCTGTGTTGCTGGATGGGCTACTCTGTGTTCCCTCCTAAGGCCTGCCCATCTAATCCTCTGCAGCTTCTGTGTCTGCTCACCTGCAACCAATTTGCAATCAAGCCCCTGCAGGATTTAACTGAGGTTCAGACATACAGATGCCGCCCGAGGTTTCAGTCACCATCATGATCCACCACAATGTCTGATGAGACAAAGATTGAACTCTATGGCATGAATGCCAGGCATCAAGTTTGGAGGAAGCCAGGCACCATCCCTACAGTGAAGCATGGTGGTGGCAACATCATGCTGTGGGGATGTTTGTCAGTGGCAGGAACTGGGAGACTATTCAGGATTGAGGGACAAATCAATTGAACAATGCACAGAGACATCCTAGATAAAAACCTGCTCCAGAGCTCTCTTGGCCTTAAACTGGGGCAGTGGTTCATCTTTCAGCAGGACAGATACCCTAAGCCAGGGGTAGGCAACCTGTTCCAGAAAGAGCCATGAGGGTGCAGGTTTTCTTTGCAGCCACTGACTGCACCAGGTGATTTTACTGATTAATATCACTTTGAGCAGATGGAATCAGTTAATCAGTGAAATCACCTGGTGGAGTCAGTGGCTGCAAAGAAAACCTGCACCCTCATGGCTCTTTCTGGAACAGGTTGCCTACCCCTGCCCTAAGCAAACAGCCAAGATACCAAAGCTGTAGCTTCAGGAAAACTCTGTGAAGGTTCTTGAGTGGCCCAGCCAGAGTCCAAATGGGAATCCAACTGAACATCTCTGGAGAGAACAAAAAAATGGCTGTGCACTGATGCTCTCCATCCAACATGATGGTGCTTGAGGGTTGCTACAAAGTGGAATGGGCAAAACTACCCAAAGATAGGTGCGCCAAGCTTGTAGCATCATACTCAAGAAGACCTGAGGCTGTAATTGCTGGCAAAGTATTGAGCAAATGGTGTGAGCACTTTTTTCTGTTTTTTTTTTTTTTTTTTTTTTTGCATAAATGTGAAAAAAAAATGATGTCACCCCATAATGCTGCTACTGTGGGGGTGGTGTGAGTAGAATTTTTAGGGGAAAAAATTAAATTTGGAATGAGGCTGTAACAACAAAATATCGAAAAAAAATACATACACACACACACACACACACACATATATTATAAGATGAAATAGCTGATTAGGATTTGCAGTTCTGAAAGTAGTTTACAGACTTCTGATCTACAGGGTTACCATTCAATATATCAATACATTTAATGTCACTGTCTTGAAATTAATTCATATTTGAAATCTATGAGAAGCATTTCAGTGTTCTGTTACATATTTACCATGGAAGATAAAAGAATGGGAGAAATAATTGTCTCCTAAATAAATAGCGCAGTGAGCTAAAACAGGACTTTGAATTGCACTGACAGAAAAAGTTGTCATATTCTCAGTGATAAAAGTAGGAAATAGTTATTAATCTGACAGAGAAGGCAGAGAGAAAATGGTCATCCTGTATTTCTTATATGTGAAAAAAATGAATAAATATAGATATACTTTTCAAGTGAGTCAGATCATTTCATAAAAGCAGATTTGAAGATGTTGAATTCCATTGAATTCAGCAATCAATCTCTGATGTCTTGTGGTCATCTCTGGGGAGAAGGAAGCAAACAACATCCAGAGTCTATTACTGGACATTCACACATTATTTTGCTGTGCATTTTCACCACGGCTGATGGTTTACAAGGAAACTATCAGGTTTCGTGGACAGAGATGTCTGGACACAAATGTGGGACTCAAACTCACAGCTCTGAATTTAAGATCGTTTACTGGTTGGTAATGCAGGGTCCGGTACACAAAAAGGCAAACAAAACAGAATCATCAGGCGATAAGGGGTGGTCAAAAAAAACAGGGAGGAGGTCAAAAACACGACGTGGCTAACAGGACTTGGAACAAACAGGTACAGAGCTGGAAGCGAAGGCATAGAGCACAACGATCTGGAGGAGAACTAGTGCAACCAGTGAAGCTTAAATACACCCTGGTGATGAGCTACAGATTAGAAACAGCTGTGTGGAAAATTGTAGAACAGGGTGTGGCCCAAAAAGTGTGCACCACTCACCACCAAGCATAGACAAGAGCGATAATGAAAGACAAAGCCCAAGCAGGAAAAAGCCAGCAAGAGAAACAACACAGAAAAAACAACAACAACAACAAAAAAACAAATCAAGCTAAAGTAAGCAGAACAAGCATGATACAAAAAGTCCAGCACATGACAGTTCCCCCTCCTAACGGCCAGCTCCGGACGGCCCAGCAGAATCAGGATGCTCAGCATGAAAGTCTCTGATCAGGTCAGTGTCCACGATGAAGCAGGAGGGGATCCAGGCGAGTTCCTTGGGGGTGTACCCCTCCCAGTTCACAAGGTACTGCACCCCCTCCCACGCCACCGAGATCCCAAGAGGCCTCTCACAGAGAAAACAGGACCACCCTCCATGCACCGGGCAGGTGGCAGGGGAATAGCCGGAGGGCACAAAGAGCTAGTATGCACAGGTTTGACATGACTTATGTGGAATGTAGGGTGGATTTTCATGGACTTTGGAAGTTACGAATGGGCAGACCAAGGGATAACAATCTTGGAAATGGGAAATGGACCGATGAACCTGGGAGCAATTTTCCTGGGAAGTACTTTGATGGGTAGGTGAGAACCAGACCTTTTGACCCGGGGTGCGGAGGGCCTCTTCCTATCCACTGCAGTCTTGTAAGTGGGCAAAGCCCACTGGAGAGCTCATTCAGCTCGCTCCCAGGTTTGCCGGCAGCGGAGAATGAGGGTTAATGCAGAGGTAACACAGAGTCCTCATCTGTGGTGGGAAAGAGAGAGGGTTGAAAGCCATGTACAACATGAAAGGGAGAATAACCGGTGGAGGAAGATGGGTGGCAGCTATGTGAAAGTTAAATCCAACGAGTTGTGACAACCATGTGGCTGGGTTCTGGGAAGCGAGGATGTGGAGACCTTTCTTGAGCTCTTGATTTATTCTCTCAGTTTGTCTGTTGGCCTTGGGGTGTTACCCTGAGTCGAGACTGGAGGATACTCCCAGCAGGTGGCAGAATTCCTTCCAAAATTGAGACACAAACAGTGGGCTGCAGTCTGCAATATGTCCTGTGGAAAACCATGTAATTTGGAAATGTTAGAGAGCAAGGCTTCCGCGGTTTCCTTGGCAGTGGGTAACTTGGGTAATGGGACAAAATGTGCCATTTTCGACAATCAATCAACCACAGTTAATATTACAGTGTTCCCTTTGGAGGGCAGGAGTCCCTTAACAAAGTCAGTGGTGATATGTGACTAGGGTCATGTAGGGATTGGCAGCAGATGGAGTTTGCCGGCGGGCGTGCTCGTGGAAGATTTGTACATAGCACAGACATGACAGGCTTTGAGATAATCAGTAACACTGTTCTGCAAAATCAAACTAAACTAAGCAGAACAAGTGTGATACAAAAAGTCCAGAACATGAGAGAAACATACAAAGGCAACCCTCATCCACCCCCAAACCACCACCACCACACACATATGCTGTTGTGGTCTTATTAATATATGTGTTGCATTATATTAATAAGACCTCAATAACATGGCTGGTGAATTGTCAACAACTTTCTGGTCTCAGTTTGTATACCCTAGCTGCTTCTGCTTTGGGCTGAATAGCTCAATGTGGAAAAGTCAGGCAGCAGTAGCTGTGGCTATCAAAATAAGCCATATAAAGTCAGCTTGATTGCTAGATGTGGCGCTCAGGTCTTCAATTGTGAAGGAATGCACAAGCTTTATACATGAGTTCCTTATTTCTTGGGCGGCAATAGCTCAGTTGGTAGAGCAAGCTGTCTTATTACCGAAGGGTCGGCGGCTTGAATCTGGCCCCCACCCAGTCAGAATCTGCATATTGCCATTGTGTACTCGGGCAAGACACTTAACCAACCTTTCCTGTGTATGAATGAGGTGGTGGTTGGAGTGGCCGTAGGCGCAGAACGGCAGCCACACTTCTTTCAGTTTGCCCCAGGGCAGCTGTTGCTACACTAGTAGCTTACCACCACGAATATGTGCAAGTGAATGAATAATGCAACTTGTAGAAGATCTTCACTTAGCCTGGAAAAAGAGTCTGTTGCTCTATAAAAAAAAAGCCCTCCGTAAAGCTAGGACATCTTACTACTCATCACTAATTGAAGAAAATAAGAACAACCCCAGGTTTCTTTTCAGCACTGTAGCCAGGCTGACAAAGAGTCAGAGCTCTATTGAGCCGAGTATTCCTTAAACTTTAACTAGTAATGACTTCATGACTTTCTTTGCTAATAAAATTTTAACTATTAGAGAAAAAATTACTCATAACCATCCCAAAGACATATCGTTATCTTTGGCTGCTTTCAGTGATGCCGGTATTTGGTTAGACTCTTTCTCTCCGATTATTCTGTCTGAGTTATTTTCATTAGTTACTTCATCCAAACCATCAACATGTCTGTTAGACCCCATTCCTACCAGGCTGCTCAAGGAAGCCCTACCATTATTTAATGCTTCGATCTTAAATATGATCAATCTATCTTTATTAGTTGGCTATGTACCACAGGCTTTTAAGGTGGCAGTAATTAAACCATTACTTAAAAAGCCATCACTTGACCCAGCTATCTTAGCTAATTATAGGCCAATCTCCAACCTTCCTTTTCTCTCAAAAATTCTTGAAAGGGTAGTTGTAAAACAGCTAACTGATCATCTGCAGAGGAATGGTCTATTTGAAGAGTTTCAGTCAGGTTTTAGAATTCATCATAGTACAGAAACAGCATTAGTGAAGGTTACAAATGATCTTCTTATGGCCTCAGACAGTGGACTCATCTCTGTGCTTGTTCTGTTAGACCTCAGTGCTGCTTTTGATACTCTTGACCATAAAATTTTATTACAGAGATTAGAGCATGCCATAGGTATTAAAGGCACTGCGCTGCAGTGGTTTGAATCATATTTATCTAATAGATTACAATTTGTTCATGTAAATGGGGAATTTTCTTCACAGACTAAGGTTAATTATGGAGTTCCACAAGGTTCTGTGCTAGGACCAATTTTATTCACTTTATACATGCTTCCCTTAGGCAGTATTATTAGACGGCATTGCTTAAATTTTCATTGTTACGCAGATGATACCCAGCTTTATCTATCCATGAAGACAGAGGACACACACCAATTAGCTAAACTGCAGGATTGTCTAACAGACATAAAGACATGGATGACCTCTAATTTCCTGCTTTTAAACTCAGACAAAACTGAAGTTATGGTACTTGGCCCCACAAATCTTAGAAACATGGTGTCTAACCAGATCCTTACTCTGGATGGCATTACCCTGACCTCTAGTAATACTGTGAGAAATCTTGGAGTCATTTTTGATCAGGATATGTCATTCAATGCGCATATTAAACAAATATGTAGGACTGCTTTTTGGCATTTACGCAATATCTCTAAAATTAGAAAGGTCTTGTCTCAGAGTGGTGTTGAAAAACTAATTCATGCATTTATTTCCTCTAGGCTGGACTATTGTAATTCATTATTATCAGGTTGTCCTAAAAGTTCCCTGAAAAGCCTTCAGTTAATTCAAAATGCTGCAGCTAGAGTACTAACGGGGACTAGCAGGAGAGAGCATATCTCACCCATATTGGCCTCTCTTCATTGGCTTCCTGTTAATTCTAGAATAGAATTTAAAATTCTTCTTCTTACTTATAAGGTTTTGAATAATCAGTTTCCCATCTTATCTTAGGGACCTCATAGTACCATATCACCCCAATAGAGCTCTTCGCTCTCAGACTGCAGGCTTACTTGTAGTTCCTAGGGTTTGTAAGAGTAGAATGGGAGGCAGAGCCTTCAGCTTTCAGGCTCCTCTCCTGTGGAACCAGCTCCCAATTCAGATCAGGGAGACAGACACCCTCTCTACTTTTAAGATTAGGCTTAAAACTTTCCTTTTTGCTAAAGCTTATAGTTAGGGCTGGATCAGGTGACCCTGAACCATCCCTTAGTAATGCTGCTATAGACTTAGACTGCTGGGGGTTCCCATGATGCACTGTTTCTTTTTATTCACCTCTTTTTGCTCTGTATGCACCACTCTGCATTTAATCATTAGTGATTGATCTCTGCTCCCCTCCACAGCATGTCTTTTTCCTGGTTCTCTCCCTCAGCCCCAACCAGTCCCAGCAGAGGACTGCCCCTCCCTGGGCCTGGTTCTGCTGGGGGTTTCTTCCTGTTAGGGGGGGTTTTTCCTTTCCACTGTCGCCAAGTGCTTGCTCACAGGGGGTCGTTTTGACCGTTGGGGTTTTTACGTAATTATTGTATGGCCTTGCCTTACAATATAAAGCGCCTTGGGGCAACTGTTTGTTGTGATTTGGCGCTATATAAATAAAATTGATTGATTGATTAATTGATTGATTAAAGCACTTTGAATGTCTTGAAAAACGCTCTATAAATCCAAGTCATTATTATTTATTGTGAAATGTGTCCAATATTCCAATATGGTGCAAGTGTGCTTATGTCTTTTCCGTCACTATCCAATGTGTCCGCTCTTCAATTAAAATGTGATCAGTTGCACTTATATGCGTGGTTCAGATTATAGGGGTTACTGGGCGGGGGGGGGGGGGTAGGGTTGCAGGGGTCGTGGCTAAGGAGATAAGCGTGCTTGTTTCCAGTGTAGAAGGTTTCTGGTTCAAGTATTGTGTGGAGTTGTGTCAGTAAGGCCATCTAGTGTAAAACCTATGCCAAATAAATATGATCCACCTGTTGATCTGCTATGCAAACCCAAGTAATGGCCCCTTCACACATAGTGCGAAGTTTGGACAGCGTTTGGACAAAAATGGTGAAACAGCACAAACCAGTTTGAAATTAGCACACAAAACATTGCACTGACAGGCAGGCATGCACAAACCTGGTGGTGGAGTGTCCGTTGAGCAGGAACAGTGCCAGGTGCACCACATGGTGCCCTTTATGTGGAAGAAATGAAAACCAGCTGGTCCGTGTGGAACCACATCACGCCACTTATGTAGAATAAATAATAAAATAAAAACCATCTGGTACCTGTGGAACCACATCTCACCGCTTATGTGGAATAATAAAAAAAAAAGAAATAACACACCACCCAGGACACGAACTCGTGCCTTTCAAAACCCCTGATCCACAGTCACAGACTTTACCGCTGAGCTACAGAGCTGTTCTTTGAAAACTGCAGAAAGCTGCCTTATATCAGGAAGGACAAGGAAGTATTACAAAAAATAATTAAAATCCCACACCATATGAAAACACCACACTTATCAAGTGAGCAATACAAATATTATCCGTCTGTTCCTCTGGTGATGATCATGGTCACATACATACAGTCATGAAATGACATGAATGAGAAGCAGTCGGCTCTGATCATGTCCACATCTACTGGTCGGGTGCGTCCAGTCGGCCATGTGCGTATTCTGCACAGACACGGCATCATGTGGAACCGACCTCACATGGGTGATGTGACGTCAGACCGCCCGCTGTGTGTTCCGAACTGATGGTCCATTTCAACCTGGGGGGCTGTCACTGTCTGCTCCGTGCATTCGCGCGCTTGCAGCAGCTTGTTGCCACCACGGCGATATATGTTTTTATTTATGTCCATGTAAATACAGCAATCAGACACACGCGCCTCACAGTGGACAGTTGTTAGTCCATAACTGTCCAAACACAGTAGGTGTGGTGTAGCTGGAATATCCAGAATGACAAATCACCACAGCTGCTTCTGTCGGAAGCCATACCTCCCGCGAGTGGGGCGCACACACCCACGTGTCAGTGTGTGTTTCCAAAGTCACACTCGCAGGGAACTTAGACAAATTTCACAGCAGTATGACAGTGGTCGTCTGCAGTCTCTTGTCATGCCAAGAGTGCGACTGGACGCACAATTTCTAAGTGCCATGCAAGCGGTGTTAGGTGTTAGTGCGTGTCACCTGGAATTTGGTCAACACCTGCCGCGAGAGGGTGGGATGGGTTTGTCTTTCAGGTGCTTGTGTGTGCAAATAGTTGTAGCAACAGGTGTACGAGGCGTTGGCGACAGGGACGACATTACACAGTTTGCACACGATTCCTGCGTCATGTGCACTAAGTGTGCAATTCATCCAAACTTCGCACTATGTGTGAAAGGGCCCTAAAACAAGTGAGACGCTGAAGGGAAATCAGAACAGCATACAGCTCAAGTGTGTTTTCACCTAGTGGCAAGCCACAGAAGTACAAATTTTCACTTTAGGATTGAACACTTTGTCAGAAGTGATGTGTACCTGACTGCACCAATGTGCCGTGGATGATTAGGTACAATGTCAAAGCCACTAAGAATGCACTTTAAGTAGAATCTATCAATTAAAGTATGACTTTGTTCAATTTAATATTTAATAATTTTGTTCAAAAGCATGTCATAAAATCATTCTTGGCATTTTGAGACTGTTTACAGTAAGAGATGTGAACCTGAAAACTGACATATGTTCACAGAAAGAAAACCATGATTTTCTAGCAAAAATAAACATGCACACTATTGAGTCAAAGTGTTTTAATCTTTGGTCTGTCCTGAACAACTGTTCCAGCAAGCTTTCCACTATTGCCACTTCCCAGTGTTTGTATAGCCTGAAGGCGCTGCCCAAAGACAATAAACTGAACAGCACTCTTTTTGCATTCAAAAATCTGGTGTAAGATACGGTAAGTTCATCCCATTGTTGCAATAGCCGGGGCGACGATCATTACATTTTGACGTATCATGTGTTGGCTGTTGGCTCACTGAGCAGTTCATCAAAATCAGCCAGGATTTGTATGTCAGATACAGCAGTGCCTCTGATAAACTTTTATTTTCTGTTTATTCTTCTTGGCTCCTACCATCTTACCACAGGCAGTCCAGAGGAACAGTCTGCCAAGATGAGAGGGAACTGGCACTATGCAACAAAATCCATGGGAATGAATATCTGAAATGGTAGACATTGCTTAATTGTAGCTGTTTTTGGCATGTTCACCTACTCTGCAGCTGTGCCAAAAAGTGGCACGATGAGTTTAAAAAAAAACACATTTCGTCAATATGTAAATGATTGGTTAATAAGTGAGTTAGGATTTAGTTCCAGATTTGGTCACATGCTATATGTGATTAGTTTCTCTTAATTTCCTTAAATCTCTTTATGACTTAAGCCATTTCATGTAACAAAGACAACAACAATATGAATATAATTAATAATAAATGTTCATTCATTCATTTTCAGCTGCTTATCCTGATCAAGGTCGCAGGGACCGCAGAGCAAGCAGCTTAACCCACACTTCCCTATCCGTGGCCTAGTCTTGTAACTCTTCCCGGGGGATCCCAAGGTGTTCCCAAACCAGCTGGGAAATATAATCTTTCCAGCATGTCCTTGGTCTTCCCTAGGGCCTCCTCCTAGTTGGCCAGGCCTGGAAGACCTTCAATCAATCAATCAATCAATTTTATTTATATAGTGCCAAATCACAACAAACAGTTGCCCCAAGGCGCTTTATATTGTAAGGCAAGACCATACAATAATTACGTAAAAACCACAACGGTCAAAACGACCCCCTGTGAGCAAGCACTTGGCGACAGTGGGAAGGAAAAACTCCCTTTTAACAGGAAGAAACCACAAGCAGAACCAGGCTCAGGGAGGGGCAGGCTTCTGCTGGGACTGGTTGGGGCTTAGGGGGAGAAGCAGGAAAAAGACATGCTGTGGAGGGGAGCAGAGATCAATCACTAATGATTAAATGCAGAGTGGTGCATACAGAGCAAAAAGAGAAAGAAACAGTGCATCATGGGAACCCCCCAGCGGTCTAAGTCTATAGCAGCATAACTAAGGGATGGTTCAGGGTCACCTGATCCAGCCCTAACTATAAGCTTTAGCAAAAAGGAAAGTTTTAAGCCTAATCTTAAAAGTAGAGAGGGTGTCTGTCTTCCTGATCTGAATTGGGAGCTGGTTCCACAGGAGAGGAGCCTGAAAGCTGAAGGCTCTGCCTCCCATTCTACTCTTACAAACCCTAGGAACTACAAGTAAGCCTGCAGTCTGAGAGTGAAGCGCTCTATTGGGGTGATATGGTACTATGAGGTCCCTAAGATAAGATGGGACCTGATTATTCAAAACCTTATAAGTAAGAAGAAGAATTTTAAATTCTATTCTAGAATTAACAGGAAGCCAATGAAGAGAGGCCAATATGGGTGAGATATGCTCTCTCCTTCTAGTCCCCGCTAGTACTCTGGCTGCAGCATTTTCAATTAACTGAAGGCTTTTCAGGGAACTTTTAGGACAACCTTATAATAATGAATTACAATAGTCCAGCCTAGAGGAAATAAATGCATGAATTAGTTTTTCAGCATCACTCTGAGACAAGACCTTTCTAATTTTAGAGATATTGCGTAAATGCAAAAAAGCAGTCCTACATATTTGTTTAATATGCGCTTTGAATGACATATTCTGATCAAAAATGACTCCAAGATTTCTCACAGTATTACTAGAGGTCAGGGTAATGCCATCCAGAGTAAGGATCTGGTTAGACACCATGTTTCTAAGATTTGTGGGGCCAAGAACAATAACTTCAGTTTTATCTGAGTTTAAAAGCAGGAAATTAGAGGTCATCCATGTCTTTATGTCTGTAAGAAAATCCTACAGTTTAGCTAATTGGTGTGTGTCCTCAGGCTTCATGGATAGATAAAGCTGGGTATCATCTGCGTAACAATGAAAATTTAAACAATGCCATCTAATAATACTGCCTAAGGGAAGCATGTATAAAGTGAATAAAATTGGTCCTAGCACAGAACCTTGTGGAACTCCATAATTAACCTTAGTCTGTGAAGAAGATTCCCCATTTACATGAACAAATTGTAATCTATTAGATAAATATGATTCAAACCACCGCAGCGCAGTGCCTTTAATACCTATGGCATGCTCTAATCCAGGGGTGGGCAATTAATTTTTACAAGGGGCCACATAGGGAACCTGAATTATGTCCCAGGGCCACACCATCGATAACTCAGCTGTCTCCCATTACAAATTTTACAAAAAAATTTCCTATTTAATAGCTGTTATAGGTCATTTTTTTAAATTATTGTAATAATATGTAAATATTTAAATATACCAAAATAAACCTCTCTAATGATTTGCAACACACAAGCTTGACATTTTTAATATATGTAATAATAATCACAGACCTCATGAGGGCCGGACAGAGACATGCAAAGGGCCGCAGTTTGCCCAGGTCTGCTCTAATCTCTGTAATAAAATTTTATGGTCAACAGTATCAAAAGCAGTACTGAGGTCTAATAGAACAAGCACAGAGATGAGTCCACTGTCTGAGGCCATAAGAAGATCATTTGTAAACTTCACTAATGCTGTTTCTGTACTATGATGAATTCTAAAACCTGACTGAAACTCTTCAAATAGACCATTCCTCTGCAGATGATCAGTTAGCTGTTTTACAACTACCCTTTCAAGACTTTTTGAGAGAAAAGGAAGGTTGGAGATTGGCCTATAATTAGCTAAGATAGCTGGGTCAAGTGATGGCTTTTTAAGTAATGGTTTAATTACTGCCACCTTAAAAGCCTGTGGTACATAGCCAACTAATAAAGATAGATTGATCATATTTAAGATCGAAGCATTAAATAATGGTAGGGCTTCCTTGAGCTGCCTGGTAGGAATGGGGTCTAATAGACATGTTGATGGTTTGGATGAAGTAACTAATGAAAATAACTCAGACAGAACAATCTGAGAGAAAGAGTCTAACCAAATACTGGCATCACTGAAAGCAGCCAAAGATAACGATACGTCTTTGGGATGGTTATGATTAATTTTTTTCTCTAATAGTTAAAATTTTATTAGCAAAGAAAGTCATGAAGTCATTACTAGCCAAAGTTAAAGGAATACTCGGCTCAATAGAGCTCTGACTCTTTGTCAGCCTGGCTACAGTGCTGAAAAGAAACCTGGGGTTGTTCTTATTTTCTTCAATTAGTGATGAGTAGTAAGATGTCCTAGCTTTACGGAGGGCTTTTTTTATAGAGCAACAGACTCTTTTTCCAGGCTAAGTGAAGATCTTCTAAATTAGTGAGATGCCATTTCCTCTCCAACTTACTGGGTTATCTGCTTTAAGAGTTTGTGAGTTATACCACGGAGTCAGGCACTTCTGATTTAAAGCTCTCTTTTTCAGAGGAGCTACAGCATCCAAAGTTGTCTTCAATGAGGATGTAAAACTATTGACGAGATACTCTATCTCACTTACAGAGTTTAGGTAGCTACTCTGCACTGTGTTGGTATATGGCATTAGAGAACATAAGGAAGGAATTATATCCTTAAACCTAGTTACAGCGCTTTCTGAAAGACTTCTAGTGTAATGAAACTTATTCCCCACTGCTGGGTAGTCCATCAGAGTAAATGTAAATGTTATTAAGAAATGATCAGACAGAAGGGAGTTTTCAGGGAATACTGTTAAGTCTTCAATTTCCATACCATAAGTCAGAACAAGATCTAAGATATGATTAAAGTGGTGGGTGGACTCATTTACATTTTGAGCAAAGCCAATTGAGTCTAATAATAGATTAAATGCAGTTTTGAGGCTGTCATTCTCAGCATCTGTGTGGATGTTAAAATCGCCCACTATAATTCTCTTATCTGAGCTAAGCACTAAGTCAGACAAAAGGTCTGAAAATTCACAGAGAAACTCACAGTAACGACCACGTGGACGATAGATAATAATAAATAAAACTGGTTTTTGGGACTTCCAATTTGGATGGACAAGACTAAGAGTCAAGCTTTCAAATGAATTAAAGCTCTGTCTGGGTTTTTGATTAATTAATAAGCTGGAATGGAAGATTGCTGCTAATCCTCCGCCTCGGCCCGTGCTACGAGCATTCTGGCAGTTAGTGTGACTCGGGGGTGTTGACTCATTTAAACTAACATATTCATCCTGCTGTAACCAAGTTTCTGTAAGGCAGAATAAATCAATATGTTGATCAATTATTATATCATTTACTAACAGGGACTTAGAAGAGAGAGACCTAATGTTTAATAGACCACATTTAACTGTTTTAGTCTGTGGTGCAGTTGAAGGTGCTATATTATTTTTTTCTTTTTCAATTTTTATGCTTAAATAGATTTTTGCTGGTTATTGGTGGTCTGGGAGCAGGCACCGTCTCTACGGGGATGGGGTAATGAGGGGATGGCAGGGGGAGAGAAGCTGCAGAGAGGTGTGTAAGACTACAACTCTGCTTCCTGGTCCCAACCCTGGATAGTCACGGTTTGGAGGATTTAAGAAAATTGGCCAGATTTCTAGAAATGAGAGCTGCTTCATCCAAAGTGGGATGGATGCCGTCTCTCCTAACAAGACCAGGTTTTCCCCAGAAGCTTTGCCAATTATCTATGAAGCCTTCCTAGGGAGATTACCACAGAGCATTCTCACCAGGTGCCTGAACCACCTCAAATGGCTCTTTTTGATGCGTAGACACAGCAGCTGTAGTCCGAGTCCTTCCCAGATTCTCAAGCTTCTCACCCTGTCCAGAAGTATAAACCCAGATACCTGATGAAGGAATCTCATTTCTGCCACTTGTATTCACAATCTTATTCTTTCAGTCATTACCCAAAGCTCACAGGTGAGGAGAGGAGCATAAATCAACTGGTTATTTGAGAGCCTTGCCTTCTGGCTGAACTCCTTCTTTACCACAATGGTCTGGTAAAGCCTCTGGATCGTGCATCGATTTCACACTGTAACATACCCCCACTCATGAACATGACCCACTGATACTTAAACTCCTCCACTTGGGGTAGTAACTCTCCACTGACCCAGAGGGGACAATCCCCCATTTTCCATCAGTGGACCATGGTCTCAGACATAGAGGTGCTGATTCTCATCCCATTTGCTTCATACTCTGCCTCAAAACCTGCTCAGTGTGCATTGGAGGTCACTGCCTGATGAAGCCAACAGAAGCACATCATCTGCAAAAAGGAGCGATGCAACGAAGAGGCCACCAAACTGGACACTGTCCAGACCCTGATTGTGCCTAGAAATCCCATCCATGAATCTCAGGAATTGGATTGGTGACAAGGAGTAACCATGGTGGAGTCCCAATACCCACTGGAAACAGGCCTGAATTTATGCAAACATAGCTCCAACTCTAGTCATACAGAGACTGGATCACAAGTTACAGCAAATCTGGTACCACATACTCCTGCCCCCCCCACACACACACACACACATACACAGGATAACCCAAACTGATCAAGTTATATGTCTTTTTCAAGTCCATAAAAAACATGGAGACTGCTAAGTCATACTCCCCTTTAATATCTTTGCAAGGATAAAGAACTAGTCCATTGGTCCTCGACCAGGACAGAACCCACATTTCTCTTGTCTGTACCTCCCTGGCATGGACTTTCCCTGGGCAGAGGAGAAGTCTGATTCCTCTGTAATTTGAACAGACTCTCTGGTCCCCTTTTTTTTTTAAAGATGGGGACCGCCACCCCAGTTGTCCAATCCAGAGGTACTCTCTCGGACTTCCAGGCAATGTTGTATAAGCGTGTCAACCATGACAGCCCAAAAACATCCAGAGACTTCATCAACGCAAGACGAATCTTGGTCGCCCTTGGTGGCTTGCCATCAAGGTGTTTTTTGACTACCTCAGTGACTTCCATTAGGGTGATGGCAACAGATCCCCCAGAGTCTTTCATCCCTGTCTCTTGACAGAGGGCATGTCAGTAAGGTTGAGGAGATCCTCAAAGTGTTCTTTCCATCACCTGAAGATATCCTCAGTTCAGATTAGCATCTTTCGTCCCCTGCTGAATACAGCTTTTGCTAAGAACTGTTTACCTTTCCTGAGGCACCTGGCAGTTTGCTAGAACTGCTTTGAGGATGACCAAAAGTAATTTTTCATAGCCTCTCCAAACTCCTTCCATGCCTGAGTTTCTTAAGCAGCCAGCACTGAGGCTGTCGTCCTTCTAATTGTTACATAGCAATAACTAAAGAGTGGGGCATTCAAAACTTGTACTACTGCAAGTAAATCGGTTACTCAGGAATTGAAAATAAGAAGGGCATAAAAAAAATACAAATTAAAACAATACAACCACATACAACATTGAACATGGACAATACAAACTATATGTTTTATAACAAAATTAATTTAAAAGACTTCACTGCTTTAGCAAAAAGGGCTTGGTGCAGAATTACAGATTGTCAGGATTTGGCCTTCATGTGGCATGTCTTCTGTTTAATTTCTATTTTTTTTCGTGTTTTGTGATCTGTCTGTTCTGTTGTTCTGTCTTTCTGCTTGGGTTTCCTCTGTCCTGGTCTTTCTTGTTTCTCTCTCTTGGTTCTTGGTGGTGGGCGTTCCTCTCTGTCTGGCCACACCCTGGTTCCCGAAGTTGCTCCTCACACCTGTTCTTGACTTGTAACTCATCACCTGGGTGCTTTATAAGCCTCACAGTTTACTCTTGTCTCTTGCCAGATCTGTGTGCCTTGTGCCTTCCTTCCAGCCCAGTTCTTGTGTTTTTGTGCCTTGCTCTCATTTCCTCATCATGTTTTGTTGACTACCTGCCTGCGTCCCTCGACCACGCTGATGTTGTGTCACGCCTTGACCAGTCTGATGTTTTTGTACTGTTGCTCTTCTTGGACTGCCTTTCTGTGTACCGACACCAGCAAACGATTCCAGTAAACCCTTTAACTCTACTGAGCTGTGTTCCTGTGTCTTACATTTGAGTCCACCCTGTTTTCCAGTCAAACCTGATACAGATTCTGATAAAGTATTGCTCAGTGATCTATAACATTAAAAGTGAGCAGTAATATAACACAATCTACTTTAGAATAACATTGTGGTTATGTTTTTGACACATGTCCAGCTTTGACATGAGATGTCTTTGAGATGATGCAAAAAACAAAACAAAACAAAAAAAATGCAATAACAATAGGCAGCATGGTCGCTTAGTGGTTAGCACTGTTGCCTCGCAGCAGGAAGGTCGTGGGGTCACTTCCCGCCTGGTCCTTTCTATCTGGAGTTTGTGTGTTCTTCTTGTGTCTGTGTAGGCTTCCTCCCACTTCAAAAGACATGCTGGTTAGGTGAATTGTGTTTTTATATTGACCAAATGTCTATCTACATGAGCCTCCGCTCCTCTTTCCATGACAAAAACTCCTGTAACAGTGGAATGTGACATTCATTTCCAAACTGGACGCTGTGTTTTATCCGGGACGTCGTCTGACTAGCACAGGAATTGTGAAAAGACGTGGACATCAGCACTTTTTCGGCACATTGAGACAGACGTGCGGAGGAATTCCGCGCGTCGCGGCGGTGCCGCATGGCGCACAGCAACGCCATGATGAAGCCTCATGGGACATGTTCTGGCATGTCCAGGCACATCCACAATTTCTCGGATAATCACTCGATGGAAAAACCACCGACAGCTGTCTGAACGCCATCTCAAAGCCGTCCTGTGAGACCAAAACGGAGGTGGTTTTGTTTCGCTCCAGTAGCGAATCCATTGTGACGCGCGAAGCCTCCGCTCGGCTTTCCATGACAAAATCTCTTGTTAAAAGTGAAATCTGCCAGAAAATGGTTGATGTCCAGTTCTTGTGATAACCAGAGAAATGGCACACGATGGTCACGGATCCAGACAGCCATCCATTTAGAATGGTTGATGTCCAGTTCTTGTGATAACCAGAGAAATGGCACACAATGGTCACGGATCCAGACAGCCATCCGTTTAGAAATGAAATGGTTGTTCAGCCTGTCGATGGCGGCTTCGGAGCGCGGCGCACCCCACAGCCGCTGGGGGCCGTCCTTAAAGTGACAGTAACACTCCTTATTCTCTACCAAGCCTGTAACATTTTCACCGAAAGCCAGATAAATTTTTTCTGCCAGTCTCTAACAGTTTCTGAAAAAAATTCTGATGGAAAAAAAGCCCAAATCATTCCACCATTTCCTGGCAATGAAAATCCGAAGAGGGGCTGGACCACTCCTCACTTAAAGCCTGCTCACAGGCGAATGATGGAACCGACAGGCGTGGAAAAACTCATGCATGCGCACGAGGGTTCAAGCTTGTCTGACGCAATCACACGTGATTCAAATCCATATGGTTTTTGAAAAAAAAAAAAATAAGGTCGGATACTTTTCTAATAATTAACAGGAAATAAAAGGGTTGAGTTCTTCTTCTAAAAATTGTTGAGGTCTAAGGTTATTAAAAAAAAAAAACATTCTGGACTTACACTCCATTCTGACTCATTATAGAAACTACAGAATTTATTAGTACCCTTGTAAAATGTCAGCTAACTATTTTAAAAACACTGCCCAATCTGTGGATCTCCACAGGCAACATTCTAGTAGAAAATGAATACTCAGTGATGAGTATTATTATTGGATTAGTGGTCCGCACTGTTGCCTCACAGCAAGAAGGTTGTGGTATTATTCCCACCTGTGGCATTCCTGTGTGGAATTTGCATGTTTGCGTGGATTCCCTTTGGGTGCTCTACCTGACTCCCACATCCAAAAGACATGCAGGTTAAGTTAATTGGAAACTTTAAATTGTCCATCAGTGTGTATGCAGGTGTGTATGTGTTTCTTTGTCCATATGTGGTCCTGCGACAGATTGCCATCCTGTCCAGGGTGTACCCCACCTCACACCCTATGACTGCTGGGACCCTTAATTGGTGTCAGCTATTGGAGATGAGTGAGTGAGTTTGAGTATTATAATTTTAAGAAAATCAAGCACAAAAACAAGGAGAAATCTAATTATTATGTTTACCAGCATTGTAAAAATGAAGAAATACCCTGATATTTCATTGTTTTATTTTCTCAGATGCAAAAACTATGTATCTTTATTACATCTTCAGTTGTAGTTTAAAATCCTGTCAGTTTGTCATGTGTCTGCAATTTGAAGTGAGGTCTTGTTCTGCTGAGTCTTTCTAATCTAATCTTAAAACACATTTCTGTTGTTTGTAAGTAACATTTATTTAACATGTTTTACACATTGTGTTCATTCATTGTGTGTTCTTTGGTAACTTGGGTTCAGAACTCAGTGTATACAACACAGAGTTTTGTTGTCTTTTTTTTTCTTTAACTGTGTATTTATGCAAACTTTTATATTATAAAGCACTGTGGGGGGGATGAAGTATAATACAAATGTTTTTTTTGTGTGTGTCTTTTTTTTTTTTATTAATACGCATTGCCTGCTAGGTATTTAAAAAAAAATAAATTCATACAGCAGGGGTGGTGACCAAGTGGTTATTGTGTTTGTTTACAGTGTGGAAGGTTCTTGGTCAAACCTCACCCCGACTGTTCTCTCATGTAAAACTGGTGCCAATTCAACATGGTGACCCTAAGTGCAAAAACAAGGGAGAAGCTAATGGGGTTTACTATTTGAAGTATAATACAATCACCTTTATGAATGAAGCCAGGTGAAATGAATACTCTGCTGTCAGAACTGAAACAATTGTAGTGCAACAATATGGATTCTTGTCAACAAGACCACAAACAATAATGTTAGCCACAAAAATCCCAATGACTGAAGAGATGCCAAGTAATGTCAGGCTATGAACAAATTGTAAAAAAAAAAAAAAAAAAAATCAGTCACGCCACCTCCGGGCCTGGAGTAACATGAGCAGTGCACACGTGAAGAACATTCCACTTTCAAATCAAATCAAAATCAAAATAACTTTATTTATCCGTTAGGAACTTCCTTTGCAGACAGAGCGCCAGCACGAGCAGAAACGCACATTTCATGCATAATAAAATTCCATAAAAATCAACACTTCATCAACACTTAATAAATATAATTACACAAGCCAATAAAAGCCAAGCACAGCCTGCTCAAAATGAGGCGGATCAAGGTGGGCAGAAAACTGGAGGTGGCCCTCTTAGTCCTAAAAGGCAGGAACCTGAACCTACGACCTGATGGTAATAAGGTGTAGTGCTGGTGCAGAGTGTGAGTGAGGTCTGTGGAGATCTGTGTGGCTTTCCTCACGACTCTGTGGTTATAGATGGAGGTAAGTGAGTCCTGCTGCTGTCCAATGATTTTGCTACTGATCTTGATGACTTTATTGAGAGTGTTACGATGGGTAAGACTGAGTGAACCAAACCAGGCTGTGATATTGAAAGTGAGGATGGATTCTATGAAGCATTTATCGTAAAAAACTGCAAGAACTGAGTGGTGAACCTGTAATTTGCGAAGTTTACGAAGGAAAAAAAAAAGCTGTTGACATTTTGAGAAGATTTGTTCTGTATTGAGTTGAAATGTGAGTTTATGAATTATTGTACCTAAATATTTGTATGAGTGGAGCTTTTCTATTGCTTCATTGTTAACTATAAGTGTGGGAGTGGTGGAGTGTCCTTGATGGAAAAGGACAACCATTTCCTTGGTCTTGGATACATTTAAATCCAGACAGTTATCTCTGCACCACAGTGAAAAAGTATCCAGTTCAGCCTGTAAAAGTCCATCTGTGTAAGTGGAGTCCATGATAACAGTGTCATCAGAATATTTGATATATGTTATTCCACGGGTAGTGCTCCTGCAGTCATTAGTGTACAGAGTGAAGAGAAGTGGAGAGATGACTGAGCCCTGGGGTGAACTTTGGCATTGTTTCTGTCAAATCACGATGTTTGTTTGTTTTATCCAAGTAATTGGTTTGCATGTAAAAATAAATGAATGAATAAATACATAAATAAGTAAAGCAAAAATAATTTCTTCTAAAAGTTAATGAGATCAGTGCTAAGCAAATGCAGCAGCACACCAGTTTCACTGTATTAATGGATCTTCTGGCCTTGTGATCAAAACAGAAAAAAAAAGAGCTGAATTAAATTTAATATTCTTCTCCAGGTTTTATTGCAAGCTTTTACATGAAGCTTTCATCTGTGCAATCTAATCAAGTGATTTACTGTGTGCCTCGCCCAAGGACACAGAGCTGGAGATGGACACGCACTGGACTACTGTGACTGTTTGGTGATGACGACGCTGACTATTAGGTCGCCTTCATTCCATGTGAGCTTCAGAAAGAGATTTGCTGTATTTAAATAGTACATTTACATGAGATCAAACAGCAGGAGGGTGGAAACATTTGCCTTTATTGCTCACTGCCAAGAAACTGCTGAATATGTGAATGAGGAAGTGGAAGTTTTAATGCTTGTAATGATGGATTACCTGCCAGGAAAATACAAATACATCAAATAAACTGTAAATTAATATAAATGAAGGGCAGTAAGGTCAGTACAGCTGAGAAAATAACTTACCACATACAAGAAACCATATTTAATTGGAACTGTATGAAGGAGAAAGTAGAATTACTACAGAGTATGAGTCTCTATAAGATGCTCTTTTAACCACATTAACTGAAATTGCAAATGAAAACAACCAATTAGTATTAACCCTTTAAAACAAGAACAGTCTGTAAGGAGCCACTGCCCCCTGTAATGGGAATTTCACACTGAAGGTCCCATTTGATCATTTTGACACCTTCCCTTGTGTTAAACACGTTGGATGCATTGAATGCGTTGGACACAGCAAGAGGGGGCGGGATTACAACGTCACAATCTGGCTTTTCAAGATCCTGGCGGACAAGCCGGACAATCACCATCTTATTTTCAGGAAAAAGCAAAACAATCTGCCAGTCATAACAACAAAAAAAGTAGAATATCGAGTCACCCATCACCCTGCTAGGAGAAGCTTTTTTTTTTCAGCAACTGTTCGGAGTGATGGCAAGCCAATTGAGTACTGATCAGATGTTGGGACTGATCAGGATGGTAAACCAGAACAGAAGTAGCCAAAATTGCTGTCTCTAAATGTTTCATTTTGATTATCCTTTCATTTGTTTAACTTTATATTATATTTATACCATTGTTTAAAATTCTTGCTTTGTGATGTAAAAAAAAAAAAATCTGTTTTGAAAAAAAAAAAAATGACTGCACTGTCAGTTTCTTGTAGGTATGGTTTTATTGGTTCACCATTCTTACCTCTGCAATGGTATGAACTCATTGAGTGCCCCACCCTCCACAGAAATTCATCATGTTGATCTTCAGCTTATAAATAGAATATAAGCAGTTTTACTGCATAGACACTCATGAGTAAATTATGCTCTGGGGCACACTACGCTACTGATATTGATTTGTCAGTCTAACATCCAGCTTGAACCAACTCTACTTTGATTTTCTCACCTCAGGCATTTGAATTACCTTTGCCTTTGCACTAAGAATGAAGAGTGTTTGGATCAGTGTGTCTCATTTTAAACACTTAGTGTAAAGGTGTACTTTGGATTGTGAGTCCGATTTACCAGATTCTCTTTGATGATACAAAGAATTCTATCTTGTATACAAACTGCGTGCAAGCTATAAAATAGAGCACAAATACTGCTTTTGTTCTTGTAGTTGAGACAAATCTAATCTGACTGTCTGTATCCTAAGTGACTGTTGAAAAAGTACAATCTTCTTCATGTTCTCCTTCTTCTCTTTTAGGCTCCCTTCACACATTTGCAAATTTGGTCGAGGTGCGCATGAAGTAGGAATCGTATGCAAAATTCGAATGCCTCGTTCACCTACTGCTACAACTATATGTGCACACCAGTGGCTGAAAGACAGAGTGTGCACTCTGTGAGCCCATCAAACCCTCTCGCGGCAGGTGTCAACCAAATTCCAGCTGACACACACGAACATCTACCACCGCTCTTGTGGCACACTATCATCATGAAAACAGTCAGCAGACAATCATTGTCAAGCTGGATGTGAATTTTGTCTAAGTGCCCCACGAGTGTGGCTTTGCAAAACAACAACACACATGCGAGGTGTCGAGGTTTCGGCTCCCCCCATACACAGATGTGATTTGTGTGTGTGTTCTGCTCCCCCCATCCGTAAACATGTGATGCTGAGGGGGGGAGGGGGGGTACTTGCCTGATATATGGATGTACAGATGGTGTGTTGGGTGTGCGCTGAACTGACAGGGGTTTGTGTCCGCCCACAGTGCACACATTGACAGGCTGCCCCAGGTTCAAAGAACCATCGGATCATAACACACTGTGGGTGATCTGACTGTCACGTCACCCATGTGAGCTCTCTTCCACATGGACACGCGCACAGGGCTGGCTGGACACACCGGACCAGTAGATGTGGACATGATTCATTAATGTAATTTCATGACCGTACATCTGTGACCATGGGTCATCTACAGAGGAACAGACGGTTCATACTTTATAAGAGGGTGTTTCTTTATGGTGTGTGTTTTTATTTATTTTTTAAATGCTCCCATCTCTTTGTTGATTTCAGGCATTTTCCAGCACAATTTACAGGCCAGCGATGGTAGCGCAGTGGTAAAGTTTCGGGCTGGCAATCATTAAAGGCTGGGTACGAATTCCGTGGATTGCATGTATGTTTGTTTTTTCTTTTTTTTTTTCCACAGCAGAGGTGCAATGTGGTTCCACACATACCAGCTGTTTTTTATTTTTTTATTTATTCCACAGGAGCGGCGCGATGTGGTTCCACATGTACCAGCTGGTTTTTATTTTTGATTTATTCCACAGCAGCGGCACAATATGGTTACACATGCTCCAGTTGCTCGCACTGTGTTCATGTGTGAGCATGCATGACACCTTGGCAGCAGGATCGTACATGCCTGCTCATCATAGCTGTCATAGGTATTAAAGGCATTGCGCTGCGGTGGTTTGAATCATATTTGTCTAATAGATTACAGTTTGTTCATGTAAATGGGGAATCTTCTTCACAGACTAAAGTTAATTATGGAGTTCCACAAGGTTCTGTGCTAGGACCAATTTTATTCACTTTGTACATGCTTCCCTTGGGCAGTATTATTAGACGGTACTGCTTAAAATTTCATTGTTACGCAGATGATACCCAGCTTTATCTATCCATGAAGCCAGAGGATACACACCAATTAGCTAAACTGCAGGATTGTCTTACAGACATAAAGACATGGATGACCTCTAATTTCCTGCTTTTAAACTCAGATAAAACTGAAGTTATTGTACTTGGCCCCACAAATCTTAGAAGCATGGTGTCTAACCAGATCGTTACTCTGGATGGCATTTCCCTGATCTCTGGTAATACTGTGAGAAATCTTGGAGTTATTTTTGATCAGGATATGTCATTCAAAGCGCATATTAAACAAATATGTAGGACTGCCTTTTTGCATTTACGCAATATCTCTAAAATCAGAAAGGTCTTGTCTCAGAGTGATGCTGAAAAACTAATTCATGCATTTATTTCCTCTAGGCTGGACTATTGTAATTCATTATTATCAGGTTGTCCTAAAAGTTCCCTAAAAAGCCTTCAGTTGGTTCAGAATGCTGCAGCTAGAGTACTGACGGGGACTAGCAGGAGAGAGCATATCTCACCCGTGTTGGCCTCCCTTCATTGGCTTCCTGTTAATGCTAGAATAGAATTTAAAATTCTTCTTCTTACTTATAAGGTTTTGAATAATCAGGTCCCATCTTATCTTAGGGACCTCGTAGTACCATATTACCCCATTAGAGCGCTTCGCTCTCAGACTGCGGGCTTACTTGTAGTTCCTAGGGTTTGTAAGAGTAGAATGGGAGGCAGAGCCTTCAGCTTTCAGGCTCCTCTCCTGTGGAACCAGCTCCCAATTCAGATCAGGGAGACAGATACCCTCTCTACTTTTAAGATTAGGCTTAAAACTTTCCTTTTCGCTAAGGCTTATAGTTAGGGCTGGATCGGGTGACCCTGGACCATCCCTTGGTTATGTTGCTTTAGACGTAGACTGTGGGGGGGTTCCCATGATGCACTGTTTCTTTCTCTTTTTGCTCCGTATGCATCACTCTGCATTTAATCATTAGTGATCGATCTCTTTTTCCTGGTTCTTTCCCTCAGCCCCAACCAGTCTCAGCAGAAGACTGCCCCTCCCTGAGCCTGGTTCTGCTGGAGGTTTCTTCCTGTTAAAAGGGAGTTTTTCCTTCCCACTGTGGCCAAGTGCTTGCTCATAGGGGGTCGTTTTGACCGTTGGGGTTTTTCATAATTATTGTATGGCCTTGCCTTGCAATGTGGAGCGCCTTGGGGCAACTGTTTGTTGTGATTTGGCGCTATATAAGAAAAAAGTTGATTGATTGATTGATCAGCCCAATGTTTTCGAGGTTCGTTAATTCAAACTGTTTTGCGCTGTTTCGCTGTAATTTGATGTGTGTGTGTGAATGTGTGAAGGGGCCCTTATGAAGGTATTGTTGGATGATGTCAGTGCCAGAGCCATACAGCCTGCCAGAGCTCTTCTGTGCATGTGTGTATATCTACTTAAAACTAAGCTGTCTTAATTAAAATTTCTTTGCAAAAGAGATATTTCAATCAACTCAATCAATCAATCAACTTTTTTTTTATATAGCGCCAAATCACAACAAACAGTTGCCCCAAGGCGCTTTATATTGTAAGGCAAGGCCATACAACAATCATGAAAAACCCCAACGGTCAAAACGACCCCCTGTGAGCAAGCACTTGGCAACAGTGGGAAGGAAAAACTCCCTCTTAACAGGAAGAAACCTCCAGCAGAACCAGGCTCAGGGAGGGGCAGTCTTCTGCTGAGACTGGTTGGGGCTGAGGGAAAGAACCAGGAAAAAGACATGCTGTGGAGGGGGGCAGAGATCGATCACTAATGATTAAATGCGGAGTGATGCATACAGAGCAAAAAGAGAAAGAAACAGTGCATCATGGGAACCCCCCCACAGTCTACGTCTAAAGCAGCATAACCAAGGGATAGTCCAGGGTCACCCGATCCAGCCCTAACTATAAGCCTTAGCGAAAAGGAAAGTTTTAAGCCTAATCTTAAAAGTAGAGAGGGTATCTGTCTCCCTGATCTGAATTGGGAGCTGGTTCCACAGGAGAGGAGCCTGAAAGCTGAAGGCTCTGCCTCCCATTCTACTCTTACAAACCCTAGGAACTACAAGTAAGCCTGCAGTCTGAGAGCGAAGCGCTCTATTAGGGTGATATGGTACTACGAGGTCCCTGAGAAAAGATGGGACCTGATTATTCAAAACCTTATAAGTAAGAAGAAGAATTTTAAATTCTATTCTAGAATTAACAGGAAGCCAATGAAGAGAGGCCAACACGGGTGAGATATGCTCTCTCCTGCTAGTCCCCGTCAGTACTCTAGCTGCAGCATTTTGAATCAACTGAAGGCTTTTTAGGGAACTTTTAGGACAACCTGATAATAAAGAATTACAATAGTCCAGCCTAGAGGAAATAAATGCATGAATTAGTTTTTCAGCATCACTCTGAGACAAGACCTTTCTGATTTTAGAGATATTGCGTAAATGCAAAAAGGCAGTCCTACATATTTGTTTAATATGCGCTTTGAATGACATATCCTGATCAAAAATGACTCCAAGATTTCTCACAGTATTACTAGAGGTCAGGGAAATGCCATCCAGAGTAAAGATCTGGTTAGACACCATGCTTCTAAGATTTGTGGGGCCAAGTACAATAACTTCAGTTTTATCTGAGTTTAAAAGCAGGAAATTAGAGGTCATCCATGTCTTTATGTCTGTAAGACAATCCTGCAGTTTAGCTAATTGGTGTGTGTCCTCTGGCTTCATGGATAGATAAAGCTGGGTATCATCTGCGTAACAATGAAAATTTAAGCAATACCGTCTAATAATACTGCCTAAGGGAAGCATGTATAAAGTGAACAAAATTGGTCCTAGCACAGAACCTTGTGGAACTCCATAATTAACTTTAGTCTGTGAAGAAGATTCCCCATTTACATGAACAAACTGTAATCTATTAGACAAATATGATTCAAACCACCGCAGCGCAGTGCCTTTAATACCTATGACATGCTCTAATCTCTGTAATAAAATTTTATGGTCAACAGTATCAAAAGCAGCACTGAGGTCCAACAGAACAAGCACAGAGATAAGTCCACTGTCCGAAGCCATAAGAAGATCATTTGTAACCTTCACTAATGCTGTTTCTGTACTATGATGAATTCTAAAACCTGACTGAACCTCTTCAAATAGACCATTCCTCTGCAGGTGATCAGTTAGCTGTTTTACAACTACCCTCTCAAGAATCTTTGAGAGAAAAGGAAGGTTGGAGATTGGCCTATAATTAGCTAAAATAGCTGGGTCAAGTGATGGCTTTTTAAGTAATGGTTTAATTACTGCCACCTTAAAAGCCTGTGGTACATAGCCAACTAACAAAGATAAGTTGATCATATTTAAGATTGAAGCATTAAATAATGGTAGGACTTCCTTGAGCAGCCTGGCAGGAATGGGGTCTAATAAACATGTTGATGGTTTGGATGAAGTAACTAATGAAAATAACTCAGACAGAACAATCGGAGAGAAACAGTCTAACCAAATACCGGCATCACTGAAAGCAGCCAAAGATAACGATACATCTTTGGGATGGTTATGAGTAATTTTTTCTCTAATAGTCAAAATTTTGTTAGCAAAGAAAGTCATGAAGTCATTACTAGTTAAAGTTAATGGAATACTCAGCTCAATAGAGCTCTGACTCTTTGTCAGCCTGGCTACAGTGCTGAAAAGAAACCTGGGGTTGTTCTTATTTTCTTCAATTAGTGATGAGTAGAAAGATGTCCTAGCTTTACGGAGGGCTTTTTTATAGAGCAACAAACTCTTTTTCCAGGCTAAGTGAAGATCTTCTAAATTAGTGAGACGCCATTTCCTCTCCAACTTACGGGTTATCTGCTTTAAGCTACGAGTTTGTGAGTTATACCACGGAGTCAGACACTTCTGATTTAAAGCTCTCTTTTTCAGAGGAGCTACAGCATCCAAAGTTGTCTTCAATGAGGATGTAAAACTATTGACGAGATACTCTAACTCCCTTACAGAGTTTAGGTAGCTACTCTGCTCTGTGTTGGTATATGACAATAGAGAACATAAAGAAGGAATCATATCCTTAAACCTAGTTACAGCGCTTTCTGAAAGACTTCTAGTGTAATGAAACTTATTCCCCACTGCAGGGTAGTCCATCAGGGTAAATGTAAATGTTATTAAAAAATGATCAGACAGAAGGGAGTTTTCAGGGAATACTGTTAAGTCTTCTATTTCCATACCATAAGTCAAAACAAGATCTAAGATCTATTTGAGACAAACTGTAAGAGCATAAAACAGTTATTCTGGTTGGCCATTAAAGGTTTTCTGCAATTAATTGTGCAAATGTGCAGAATGGGCCTGGCAGGAGGTTTGGATCCAGTCCTTTCAAACATGTTGTTAATCACCATGATTACTCAAAACCACTTCACATGAAAAGTGGTGGAGGGGAAGGGCATATAACATGGATAACATTCTTGGCAGGGATTCAAGACAACTTCACTTTTGTTGGGACTGCAGATTCCGGCAATTGTTTAATGATACTATGCACTGTATTTGGTAAACATATGCAAATTACTTGCAATATTTCTTTGAGGAACATTGTTTTTAAGCATTTTAATAATTTTCTCACATAATTTTTGAACAAAGTGCAGATGCTCTGCCCATCTTTGCACCAGAAAGACTGAGCCTTTTGTGTGTATGGCTTCTTTTAAAGCAAAATCTTGATTAAAGTCAACTGTCTGTGATAACACCATCTATATATTAATAGACAAGTGGCCTCTTTCTACGTGTGTGCATGCGTGAATTATAACTTTGACCATGGACAAAATAGGGAGAACTGACACTTGCTGTTTGGTATGGTTATGTATTTTGGGTGAAGGATGAATGCCACCAAAATGATAGGACCAATATATTTGGAGAAACTATACATATTATCCAACAAGAGTGAACAATGCACATTGATAATTAAGTTCTGGACTCATAAACCATTCCAGGAGGAGCGAAAAATCATCTGTACATTAAAAGCAAAGTGACCTCTGTGTACGTGTATGTGTGCGTGCATGTGTGCATGCGTGTGAGTGTGTGTGTGTAACTCCAATTCCAATGAAGTTGGGACATTGTGAAAAATGTAAATAAAAAGAATACAATGATTTGCAAATCCTTGTCACCCAATATTCAGTTGAATTCACCACAAAGACAAGATATTTAATTTTCAAACTGATAAACTTTATTGTTTTTGTGCAAATATTTGCTCATTTTGAAATGGATGCCTGCAACACATTTCAAAAAAGCTGGAACAGTGATATGTTTACCACTGTGTTATATCACTTTTCCTTCTAACAACACTCAATAAGCATTTGGGAACTGAGGACACTAATTGTTGAAGCTTTGTAGGTGGAATTCTTTCCCATTCTTGCTTGATGTACGACTTCAGTTGTTCAACAGTCCGGGGTCTCCGTTGTCTTATTTTGCGCTTCATAATGCGCCACACATTTTCAATGGGCAACAGGTCTGGACTGCAGGCACGCCAGTCTAGTACCCGCACTCTTTTACTATGAAGCCACGCTGTTGTAACGTGCAGAATGTGGCTTAGCATTGTCTTGCTGAAATAAGCAGGGACGTCCCAGATAAAAGACGTTGCTTGGATGGCAGCATGTGTTGCTCCAAATCCTGGATGAACCTTTCAGCATTGATGATGCCATCACAGATGTGTAAGTTCCCAATACCACGGGCACTAACACACCCCCATACCATCACAGATGCTGGCTTTTGAACTTTGCGCTGTTAACAATCTGGATGGTTTTTTTTCTCTTTTGTCCGGAGGACACAATGTCCATCATTTCCAAAAACAATTTGAAATGTGGACTCATCAGACCACAGCACACTTTTCCACTTTGCGTCTGTCCATTTCAAATGAGCTCGGGCCCAGAGAAAGGGGTAGCGTTTCTCGATGTTGTTGATGTACGGCTTTTGCTTTGCATGGTAGAGTTTTAACTTGCACTTGTAGATGTAGTGATGAACTGTGTTAACTGACAATGGTTCTCTGAAGTGTTCCTGAGCCCACACGGTAAGATCCTTTACACAGTGATGTTGTTTTTTAATGCAATGCTGCCTGAGGAATCGAAGGTCATTGGCATTCAATATTGGTTTTCATCCTTGCCGCTTACATGTAGAAAGTTCTCCAGATTCTCTGAATCTTCTGATTATATTATGCACTGTAGATGCTGGAATCCCTAAATTCCTTGCAATTGAACATTGAGAAACATTGTTCTGAAACTGTTGGGTTATTTTTTCATGCAGTTGTTATCAAAGCGATCCTCACCCCATCTTTTGAATGGCTGAACTTTTTGGGGCTGCTCCTTTTATACCTAGTCATGACACTAATGTTTTTCCAATTAGGTGTTCTTTGAGCATTCACCAACTTTCCCAGTCTTTTGTTGCCCTGTCCCAACTTTTTTGAAACATGTTGCAGGCATCCATTTCAAAATGAGCAAATATTTGCACAAAAACAAAAAAAGTTTATCAGTTTGAACCTTAAATATCTTGTCTTTGTGGTGTATTCAATTGAATATAGGTTGAACAAGATTTGCAAATCATTGTATTCTGTTTGTATTTACATTTTACACAACGTCCCAGCTTCATTGGAATTGGGGTTGTACCTTCGATCACGGAGAAACTGGTGAGAGCTGACATTTGCTGTTTGGTATACTCATGTATTTTGTGTCAAGGATAAACATTGCCAATACAGAATAAACCAATATTTTGGATATATTGTGGATATTTCGTAACAACAGTGCAATGTACATTGATAATTATATTCTGGACCCACACACCATTCCAAATCATTATAGAATCTTTGCAGAATTTACAGTATTACCAAGCTTGAAAAATGTCAGCTACCTATTTTATAAGCACTACCCAATCTGGAGCTCATGGATCCCTATGGGCAATGTGCTAGTTTAAGAATAATGTCTTTTTTTAGGTCCCAGTATTTCAACATGTGAGAGATTTGATGGCAAGCAATTGCTGAAAAAAGAGACTTCCTGCTAATGTTGCTGACAAAGTAGTGAATAACAGTGGAAGTCCATTTGGCACACATTAAATTGTATACCTTTGTAAACTCCAAGAATATACTGCAGACTTGATTTCAGGCCCAAAACCAGTGGTGGGCACAGATAACCAAAAAATTAACTTCAATAACAGATAATCAGATAACTGAAAAGTTATCTTTGATAAAGATAAACCGATAAACCACCCGAAAATGTATCGGAAGTTACAGATAACTGATAAATTCCAGTATTGTTTCTAGTATATTTGCATCTACTAATAAACTGAATTTGAATTTTAACACCACGATCGCTTCTGGAAACATCAAAGTGACAGCAGACCCAAACAATGAGCCCACACTTCTATGTTTGAACATCCTGCCTCCTGCTGGAAGTTTTGTAAAATATTCCATTTTTTATTTGTAAAAACAGGCATTTTCTTACGGAGCCCTGGAAGTGTCATCACAACATGTTTTGCATGTGGAGAGAATGTGAGAATGTTCAGATGATTTTTCATTCATGTGAGAATGTTTTGGACCGAGTTTCAGGTTAATCGCACGTCCTGCATCGTGTAGTGTACATAGAGTAACAAGCTGTGTTTAACATCTCACGACCACCTCCTGATTGCTGATTGTATGGTCAAATGAAAATCAAACCTGTTTGATATTATTCTGGTCGGCCGTCGTGAGGGTTTCCTGCTGCTGAGTGAGGGGCAACAAGCGTCCTACCGCTCGGACTGTGCATGTGCAAACACCACAGAGCTGTCTTGTAATGTTTTTTTTTTTTTTGTCGTTTTGTTTTTAAACTTTGATGTCTCCCATCGAGAGTTTTTGTAAATTAAGTTTGAAAAAACTTAACTTGTGATTAAAAATATCATACAGTGTCTGCTCATCTTCAGGACGAATACTGCCATGAACTGCCATGAACACTACTGGCCAGTAGATGGCAGTAGAGGCCTTGAAATCTTTCCAAAACAAAATTCCAGATAATCCATGTCTGCTGTGACATTTAATATGCGTGGAATTTAACAAACGCAAATACAATAATGTCTATAAACCCAGAGAATATATTCACGAGAGTTTTAGGCACTATAGTTTAATGCTGTTGTCCGTGGAGCCTGAACAGAGTGTCTGAAATGCATTTGTCCTGTCGTGAACTTACTGAGATTACATAATCCTACCCATAATGCACTGCTCGGCACAGCATGTCCACACTAAAACCTTAAAAATTAGCACATTACTTTAAAACTAAAACATATATCTGTTATTTTCACTTTATAAAACTTCAGACATGACAGTAATTTTAAATAACTTGTCCAAAATTAGTTTGGTTACAATTTGAACCATAAGTTAAAAATGTATGCCTCTGGATGACTTGGGTGATATTGTCAACATATCAGTATGGTGTTAAAGGAAATTATTTATTTATTTATTTTTTTTAACAGTTTTTCTTTTGTCTGCAGAGAATAGTGTAGTTCTTCATAGAAGCAGCTGTCTTCTGTTGGCAGAGGGTGGAACCATACATCTGTTAGGAAGCTTTAATCAGGTAGGTGCTCAACTGATTTTCAATTTTAGAAATGTTTGCTGCTGTTCAGCTTTGTTTACTACATTATCAGTCTAAACGTTATCGGACAAAAATTCATCGGAAGATAATTAGTCCGATAATGGTTTTTAAAGTTATCTAAAAAGACAATCTGATAATGAAAACATTATATTTGATAATTATCTGTTATCGGAACTGTGCCCACCACTGCCCAAAACTTATGCAATATCCAAATTTCAGGGTTAACATTAAAGTACTGTTTAGGCATAACAGTACAATGTTCGCTCCCAGACTCCAGAATATACCTGACTCTATAAAAAGATATTTAAACAAATTTGTTATTAAAGTAAACAAAGACAAGCATGAAAGTTACATGGGCCTTTGATATTTCATGTATAACATTTTGATAGTGTTCAGCTGAACAGCTTGAATTTGATGTTGACTCCATTTGTTTGTTTGTTTGTTTTACCTACCTGCCTGAATGTTACCAGATTTGTGTGGTGCCTTACAAATGTTCTTTCTGGAATAACATTTTAACTGATAAAATTCGACCCAGGACCTAAATTACACTGTTGGATTGGCCATGCACAATCAGTATAAGAATTACTTTAGCATTCTGCCTGTTTGAACTTTAATACTGTTACTGTCTTTAATTTTGCTTTGTTGCCTAGATACCTTATTTCTACCACACCGCAATGAGATGCTTATGAAAATCATAACCGTGCAAAGCCTTCACTGCCCCTTTCCCTGCTGTTTTACTCAGTGGTACTATTCTGCTATTTACTCAAGATAGCCATTTTAAAGAAAAAGGCTGAATAGAAATAATACATTTTCTATTCATGTGGTATAATTACCACACATGTCTCAGTTGGGTTCAGTACACACACCCACATTCATGGTGATGACTGCTGACTTAACAGTTGTCAAGAACACACTAATTGCATTAAAGAATATTTTTAAAGTTGCCTTGAAGAGAAAAAAAGTGGTCAGAAAAAAAGCACAAGCAATAGGGATGACAGTAGCCTTGAGAATATTGTTAAGGGCCCCTTCACACATAGTACGAATGAGTACAAATCAGGACGAATCACAACGGAATAGCTCATATGAGTAAACCAAGAAAACATTGAGTTGACAGGCAGGAGTGAATGAACCCACTGCGACGGTTTTCTGCATGCAACGGTGTCATGCACAAGCATGACACCGTTGCAGGGGGAACACAGTGCGAGGGGTTGGTAAGCTCAGACTTTACTTGTGTGAAGCGCCTTGAGGCAACTTTGTTGTGATTTGGTGCAATATAAATTAAAGTAAATTGAAATTTAAATTGAGCAGCTGAAGCTGTCAGGTTTTGGCCCTGGACCTGCACGGAATCTGGTTTTGTCCCCCAGTCTCTGTCTGTTTCCCTCTCTTTGTCCTTCTGTCTGACCCTGAGTGTTTATTTTCTGTTTCTTACACTTTGGTCTTGGTTTTATGATCTGTTACACTTCTGCCATGTTAAGTTCTGTTCTAGTTTGGTCTCTTGCTTTTTATTTGTCATTTGTGATCACGTTAGGTTCTGAGTTATCTGTTACACTTCAGCCACTTACTGAGTTATGTTCTAGTTTAGTCTTCATCCTTTACTTTCTGGTTATTCAGTCACTCTGTCTTGAGCACATTTGTCCCTCGGGTTTTTCTGTACACTCTGGCCACATGTTGAGTTCTCATCTAGTTTAGATCTGGCCTTTAATTTTCTGTTCTGTTTCTCCTTTTTCACTTGTTTATTCTGCTTCCCTCACATTTGTATTTTAGGTATCATTATTTCCTAATTGTTTAACATTGGTTCTGTCACCATCACTTTCCTCTTTTTGCTGCTTTTGTCTGACACACCCACCTGTCACACCCCTTGTCTGGTTCAGCCACGCCTTCTTCCCTGCACCTGTATCTCATCACGCCATGATTATTCTCTGCTTTTAAACCACTTGTTCTCCACAACTCACTGCTACAACCCCTGACAATAATTATGGAATCACCGGCCTCGGAGGATGTTCATTCAGTTGTTTAATTTTGTAGAAAAAAGCAGATCACAGACATGACACAAAACTAGTCATTTCAAATGGCAACTTTCTGGCTTTAAGAAACACTATAAGAAATCAGGAAAAATAATTGTTGCAGTCAGTAACAGTTACTTTTTTAGACCAAGCAGAAGGAAAAAAATATGTACTCACTCAATTCTGAGGAATAAATTATGGAATCACCCTGTAAATTTTCATCCCCAAAAACTAACACCTGCATCAAATCAGATCTGCTCGTTAGTCTGCATCTAAAAATGAGTGATCACACCTTGGAGAGCTGTTGCACCAAGTGGACTGACATGAATCATGGCTCCAACACGAGAGATGTCAATTGAAACAAAGGAGAGGATTATCAAACTCTTAAAAGAGGGTAAATCATCACGCAATGTTGCAAAAGATGTTGGTTGTTCACAGTCAGCTGTGTCTAAACTCTGGACCAAATACAAACAACATGGGAAGGTTGTTAAAGGCAAACATACTGGGAGACCAAGGAAGACATCAAAGCGTCAAGACAGAAAACTTAAAGCAATATGTCTCAAAAATTGAAAATGCACAACAAAACAAATCAGGAACAAACTGGAGTCAACGTCTGTGACCGAACTGTAAGAAACCGCCTAAAGGAAATGGGATTTACATACAGAAAAGCTAAACGAAAGCCATCATTAACACCTAAACAGAAAAAAACAAGGTTACAATGGGCTAAGGAAAAGCAATCATGGACTGTGGATGACTGGATGAAAGTCATATTCAGTGATGAATGTCGAATCTGCATTGGGCAAGGTGATGATGCTGGAACTTTTGTTTGGTGCTGTTCCAATGAGATTTATAAAGATGACTGCCTGAAGAGAACATGTAAATTTCCACAGTCATTGATGATATGGGGCTGCATGTCAGGTAAAGGCACTGGGGAGATGGCTGTCATTACATCATCAATAAATGCACAAGGTTATGTTGATATTTTGGACACTTTTCTTATCCCATCAATTGAAAGGATGTTTGGAGATGATGAAATCATTTTTCAAGATGATAATGCATCTTGCCATAAAGCAAAAACTGTGAAAACATTCCTTGCAAAAAGACACATAGGGTCAATGTCATGGCCTGCAAATAGTCCGGATCTTAATCCAATTGAAAATCTTTGGTGGAAGTTGAAGAAAATGGTCCATGACAAGGCTCCAACCTGCAAAGCTGATCTGGCAACAGCAATCAGAGAAAGTTGGAGCCAGATTAATGAAGAGTACTGTTTGTCATTCATTAAGTCCATGCCTCAGAGACTGCAAGCTGTTATAAAAGCCAGAGGTGGTGCAACAAAATACTAGTGATGTGTTGGAGCGTTCTTTTGTTTTTCATGATTCCATAATTTTTTCCTCAGAATTGAGTGATTCCATATTTTTTCCCTCTGCTTGGTCTAAAAAAGTAACGATTACTGACTGCCACAATTTTTTTTTCCTGATTTCTTATAGTGTTTCTTAAAGCCAGAAAGTTGCCATTTGAAATGACTTTAGTTTTATGTCATGTCTGTGATCTGCTTTTTTTCTACAAAATTAAACAACTGAATGAACATCAACCGAGGCCAGTGATTCCATAATTTTTGCCAGGAGTTGTAGTTCATTGTGCATTCTGCCTCGTTCCAAAGCCACCTGTATCCTGTCCTAGTCTGTGTTTTTGCCATTCTCGATCTCTGCTTGTCCTTGACCATGTTTTTGCCTGAGCCTGTTAACCTGCTTCACTGTGCCTGAACCCTGCTTGTTTTTTTACTACGTTTTTGCCTCTTCCGATATACCTGTTTGCCCATGCTGGATCTCCGCTCGTTGTTTGACCACGTCCTCACCTTTTGACCATCTATACCTACGCCTGTACTGATTGACTTCTTGTGTATCGACCTGAGCCTGTTTTTGAATAAAGCCTTTTTCTTAACCCATATCTGAGTCATGCATTTGTGTCCATCTGCCTGCTGTGCCTCGTCACCTCACTCCCTGACAGGAGCATGTGTAACCACATCACACGGCTGCTGTGAAAAAAAAAAAAATAATACATGCCATCCATGGGATTCAAACCTGCAATTTACAAAAGCTCTGATTGCCAGCCAGAACTTTACCACTGCACTACCATCACTCTCCTGTAAAAGGTGCAGGAAAATGCCTGAAAACAACAAGGATATAAATATATTTTTTAAAAAAGAAAAAAAAAGCACCGTGATAACTGGCCAAACAGCATTTGTTACAGTGGCTTTCTGCTGATACATGACTGAAAGTGGCATATTTGTTGCAATGTTGGCTTGTAGTCCTGTGGTGGGCCGCTCACAGAACACACGTGTCCCGTCAGACAGACGTGACATTCAGTTCACCTGCTGTGTGTCCGCATGAACTGACAGTCTGTTTCAGCTTGGACAGCCTGTCAGTGTGCACGCTCTCCAGCCCATCACAAAAGCAATATATGCTTTTTATGTACGAGGTCTATTAGAAAAGTATCCGACCTTATTATTTTTTTCAAAAACCATATGGATTTGAATCATGTGTGATTGCGTCAGACAAGCTTGAACCCTTGTGCGCATGCGTGAGTTTTTCCACACCTGTCGGTTGCGTCATTTGCCTGTGTGCAGGCTTTGAGTGAGGAGTGGTCCAGCCCCCTCGTCGTTGTTTCATTGCCAGGAAATGGCAGAATGATTTGGGCTTTTTTCCATCAGAATTTTTTCAGAAACTGTTAGAGACTGGCAGCTGGAAACCATTAGAAAAATTTATCTGGCTTTCGGTGAAAATGTTACCGGCTTGGCAGAGAATAAGGAGTGTTACTGTCGCTTTAAGGACGGCCCCCAGCGGCTGTGGGGCGCGCCGCGCTCCGAAGCCGCCATCGACAGGCTGAATGACCATTTCATTTCTAAATGGATGGCTGTCTGGATCCGTGACCATCGTGTGCCATTTCTCTGGTTATCACAAGAGCTGGACATCAACCATTTTCCAGCAGATTTCACTTTTAACAAGAGATTTTGTCATGGAAAGCCGAGCGGAGGCTTCGCGCGTCATGATGGATTCGCTACTGGAGCGAGACAAAACCACCTCCGTTTTGGTCTCACAGGACGGCTTTGAGGTGGCGTTCAGACAGCTGTCAGTGGTTTTTCCATCGAGTGATTATCCGAGAAATTGTGGATGTGCCTGGACATGCCAGAACATGTCCCGTGAGGCTTCATCATGGCGTTGCTTTGCGCCATGTGGCACCACCACGACGCGCGAAGCCTCCGCTCCGCTTTCCATGACAAAAACTCCTGTAACAGTGGAATGTGCTGTTCATTTCCAAACTGGACGCTGTGTTTTATCTGGGACATCGTCTGACTATCACAGGAATTGTGAAAAGACGTGGACATCAGCACTTTTTCGGCACATTGAGACAGACGTGCGGAGGAAATCCGCGCATCGTGGCGGTGCCGCACGGCGCAAAGCGAGGCCATAATAAGGTCGGATACTTTTCTAATAGACCTAGTATGTAGCCTGCCACGCCCCCTGCACATTCAGTGCACACACCAAGGTGTCACTCTGTGATCAGATGAGAGGCATCCACACACATTCATGTGTTGGGGGGAGCAGGGGGAGCATGCAAAACACATGCACACGTGTTGTGGGGGGAGCTGACACTCTGGCATGCCACATGTGTACTCGGCAACTCCACAGTTGTGGGGGCAGTTAGATAGATTTCACCGCCAGCTCGAAAGCGATTGTCTGCTGACTGTTTTCATGCTAATAGCACGAATGGCCACACATTTTCTAAGAGCCAAGCAAGCGGTGTTAAATGTTCATTTGTGTCACCTGGAATTTGGCCAACACCTGCCGTGAGAGGGATTGAATGGGCTCTCACAAGGCACACTCTGTCTTTCAGCCACTGGTGTTCACAAATAGTTGTAGCAACAGGAGTACAAGGCATTGGATGCAGCTCCAATTTTACACGTATTGCATACAATTCCTGCTTCATGCGCAATTCATGGGCAATTCAACCACATCCGTACTATGTGTGAAGGGGCCCTAATTAAAGCCAATTCAAGGACTTGGGGGATCTTCACGAGTGGACTGAGGCCATTGCCAGTGCATCATGAGCCATAACACACAGATGGTTCTAGGAAATGGTCCACAAGTGTTGCATTCCTAATGTCAAGTTTCTCCTGAACCACACATAATGTTAGAAGAGTTTGACATGGTCTAAGGAGAAAAAGAAATGTACCCTTGGTCACTGGTCCAAAGCCCTCTTTTCAGAGCAAAATAAATTCTGAGTTTCATTTGGCAATCAGGCTGACATGGTTGCTTTGTGGTTAGCACTGTTGCATCAAAGCAAGAAGGTCATGGGATCACTTCCCACCTTTCCCTTTCTGTGTGGAGTTTGTATGTTCTCCCCATGTTTATGTGGGTTCCTTCCATCTGTGTCATGATTTTCAATTGACAGTTCTGGCTTCCTTCCACTTCCAAAGACATGTACAATGCATATGGAAAGTATTAGCAACACTTACTTTTCCACTTTTTCCCCTTTTCCACAGGTGTGAATACCTATGTATGTACGTGTGATTCTTTTTTTTTATTATTATTATTATTATTTATTATTAAATCTCATTGTCATTATGGGGTATTATGTCTAGAATTTTGAGGATAATTTGGTTCATTTTGGAAAAAGGCTACAAGATAAAACAGTGCAGAAAAAGTGAAGCATTGTGAATGCTTTCCAAATGCATCATAGGTACGGCAAATTGAAAATTTTAAATTGACCTTAGGTGAGAGTCTGTTTGTCTGTCTGTATTCAGTTGTGATATAGACCGGTAGCCTCTCCAGGGTGTACCATGTTACACACATCTCTGTAAAATTTTTGTAAGTCACCTTAGAGAAATCTTCTCCAATCAAATGGTTTTGCTAACTCATCTTAAAAAGCATCAACACTAAGGTATGTAAAGAAATATTTTTAACTCTGATAATTGCCAAAGCTCTGCAGCATCTGGTTAAAACAGTGGAATTAAATACTCTATCACCAGTGTGGGTTGATGGACAGACTGTGAGCTATTGCACTCCATTAACTCAAAGAAACTCCTTGAAGACATCATTTTAGTTGGTGTCAGAGGTATAGGGAGACAGTGAAATGTGGAAAAAAATAATTAGCTCATAGAGGTTGTTAAACAACAATAAATATATTTTCAGTACTTTTCATAATAGTGAACACCATCTCAGATCCTTGTAACATTCTGAAAAAAATTCATTTGTTGTTGCCACTTTGTTGAAAAGTTTTTCATCTTACTTACCATTACAACTCATTGGTGTAGCAGTTTAAATTAACTCATCATGAAAGAGAAACAAACATCTGTAATTCATAAGATCCACACTCAAGCAACTGTTTTATCTCTGATGTTCTTACATTTTGTCCCAAAATCAACATTACACCATTCGTTCAACAAAAATTAGCATATTTCACAACATGGAACGAAAAGCTACAAGAGGATAATCATTTTTGTTATCATTGTTTGAAATAAAGACAAAGAAGCAATGTGTTTTTACATATATTTTGTAAGTGTTGAACTTGTCGAGGCATTCATGTATCTCACTGCTTCTGAGATTTAGAGATGGCTGGGAACAACTGATTGAGTCATAAGGTCTCTGGGCAGAGGTGTTTGATCATGCTGATACATTTGCAAGCAAACAATGGTCAAAGTCTTCAGGGCCCTGGTGCTTTCTGTCTAACTGTGTGGTTGTGGAACATGCATTAAAACCAGTGCTCTATGGTGCTACACCAATTTTGGTACCACTGGAATAACTGTGTCAAATTAACAGTTACCTCAGGAGAATAAAATGAGGCTTATCACTTGTATTGTGAAGGAGCCGCAGGTATGATATTTTGGCAATGTTGCACGCTTCACTGCATATGATCCAGCAAGCAGGTGGCTCAATGTTGAGGAAATCAGTGGCTTGAGAATGTCAATGTGATGTCAGCATTTCAGATGGATGGCTACTTGTGAGAGTTGGGGATGGACCAATTTTCCACTGGTTGGTTGACATCAAGAACCTGGTGTAGTTCCTTGGTGTGGTGTATGTGGCCCCATTGCAAGTTCCCATGACATAACCCTTCCTGCCTGACCAAAAGATCATATTCTCATGGTAAGAGCATGGATGAAATGCTCTGTTGTTTTGTGAAGCCAACCACTGCCAGAGAAAAATTATAATCACAACAAATGACCAGTATATTAATGACAATAATAATAATAATAATAATAATAATAATAATAATAATAATAATAATAATAATAATAGTAAAATCAACTGTGGTGACACCTAACTGGTAGAAAAAGTGCAACCATCAGAAGCTTCATTTTCTTTCTGGCAGTAAGCCATAATTCTGGTATGCAATTTTCAATGAATCATGTTACATTTTGAGAGTAGCTGAGTGTCTTATTGTGATTAGCACTGTGAACTTACAGCGAGGTCTCAGGTTTGCATCAGAGCTGGTCCTTTCAGTGTGGGCTTTGCATGTTCTCATCTTGTTTGTGTGCGTTGGCTTCCTTCCTCTTCCAGGTACAGTAGTGTTCAGAATAATAGTAGTGCTATGTGACTAAAAAGATTAATCCAGGTTTTGAGTATATTTCTTATTGTTACACTCAACAAAAATATAAACGCAACACTTTTGGTTTTGCTCCCATTTTGTATGAGATGAACTCAAAGATCTAAAACTTTTTCCACATACACAATATCACCATTTCCCTCAAATATTGTTCACAAACCAGTCTAAATCTGTGATAGTGAGCACTTCTCCTTTGCTGAGATAATCCATCCCACCTCACAGGTGTGCCATATCAAGATGCTGATTAGACACCATGATTAGTGCACAGGTGTGCCTTAGACTGCCCACAATAAAAGGCCACTCTGAAAGGTGCAGTTTTATCACACAGCACAATGCCACAGATGTCGCAAGATTTGAGGGAGCGTGCAATTGGCATGCTGACAGCAGGAATGTCAACCAGAGCTGTTGCTCGTGTATTGAATGTTCATTTCTCTACCATAAGCCATCTCCAAAGGCGTTTCAGAGAATTTGGCAGTACATCCAACCAGCCTCACAACCGCAGACCACGTGTAACCACACCAGCCCAGGACCTGCACATCCAGCATGTTCACCTCCAAGATCATCTGAGACCAGCCACTCGGCAGCTGCTGAAACAATCGGTTTGCATAACCAAAGAATTTCTGCGCAAACTGTCAGAAACCGTCTCAGGCAAGCTCATCTGCATGCTCGTCGTCCTCATCAGGGTCTCGACCTGACTCCAGTTCGTCGTCGTAATCGACTTGAGTGGGCAAATGCTCACATTCGCTGGCGTTTGGCACGTTGGAAAGGTGTTCTCTTCATGGATGAATCCCGGTTCACACTGTCCAGGGCAGATGGCAGACAGCGTGTATGGCATCATGTGGGTGAGTGGTTTTCTGATGTCAATGTTGTGGATCGAGTGGCCAATGGTGGCGGTGGGGTTATGGTATGGGCAGGCATCTGTTATGGACGAAGAACACAGCATCACTCTGAGACAAGACCTTTCTAATTTTAGAGATATTGCTCAAATGCAAAAAAGCAGTCCTACATATTTGTTTAATATGCGCATTGAATGACATATCCTTTCTGGTCTGGAATATGCTTCCAGACCTGGTACTCATCCCTGACTTGAGCTGTCCATGTTGACCCACTTGTTCAAAAGAATAGAAAATGTTGCCATTCATCATAGTGATAAATGTTATTTGGTCTGTTAATGTGATTTACTGCATTTAGGTCAGTAATGACCACGCTGACCTACTTCCGCAGAATAAGTAGGCCAATGTGACCACAGTATCTTCAGCAGGCTTCCACTCCATTCTAAGATGCACTACTAAAACCAAAATGTAGACCATTCATGGTGCAATGTGTTTTCACTCAGACATTGACATATGATGAACTGACAAGATGTTAACAATACACATTTATCCATGAGCCACGGTGTAAAAAAAATGTTTACTGCCTTTATGCAAAGTATACGACTATATATACGACTGCTTATCTATCTATCTATCTATCTATCTATCTATCTATCTATCTATCTATCTATCTATCTATCTATCTATCTATCTATCTGTCTGTCTGTCTGTCTGTCTGTCTGTCTGTCTGTCTGTCTGTCTGTCTGTCTGTCTGTCTGTCTGTCTGTCTGTCTGTCTATCTATCTATCTATCTATCTATCTATCTATCTATCTATCTATCTATCTATCTATCTATCTATCTATCTATCTATCTATCTATCTATCTATCTATCTATCATGCTCATGAGCAGATAAAGCCTGCTGGACACATAGATAAGACTGTCTGTTATTTAGAAGACTCTGTCACTGTCCTCTCCAAGACTGTGGTGGTGGACATTGTGAGAAAAATGCAATTACATAAAGTGAAAGTATTCACAGTGCTTCATTTTCAGGTTGTGTGGATTTTCTGTTTTGATATTTGTTCCTTTTTCATCCAACACACCCTTTTTTTTTTACACATCTCGCATGTGCGTGTCTTTACTGATTTAGTAGTTGTTTGAAACCATTTCTTGTCAACTGTATTTACTCTTTTTAAATTATAATGCCAACAGAAACTGTTTTTTTTTTTTGATCCTACGTTGGCCTTTGACCTCCACATTAGAGATATTACGAGGACTGCTTTCTTCACCTGCGAAATATAGGGAAGATTTGTCCCATCCTGTCTATGGCTGATGCTGAGACCCTGATTCATGCATTTGTCTTTCCTAGATTGGACTACTGCAATGTTCTATTTTCTGGTTTACCGCAGTCCAGCAATAGGCGTCTCCAATTGGTTCAAAATGCTGCTGCCAGACTTTTGACACAAAGCAGAAAGCTTGACCACTGATGGTAAATCTGCCCATTTGTCTTGGCAAAAAGTCTCCAGTTCCTATAAATTCCTGTGCTGTCTTGCATGAACTGCACATTTGAGGTCTCCCCAGAGTTGCTCAGTGATATTGAGGTCAGGTGACTGAGATGGCCACTCCAGAACCTTCACATTTTGAAACAGCCACACCACTTTTTTTTTTTTTTTTTTTAAGACACCTATATTTGAGCTGAAGTCATTTATGGATTTTTCTTTGCATTCCAAACAATTTTCCTGGTGGTTGCTGCTGAATTTTTTATTGATTTACCTGACTGTGGTTTGGTTCCAACAGAATCCCTCAATTTTCACTTCTTATTTTGAGTTTCAACACTGCTGATTGGCATTCTCAGTCCATTGGATCTCTTTTTATATCCCCTCTTTCCTCTTTTATATAGTTCAATTACCTTTTCATTGACAATTCTTATGTTTTCTCCATAACTCAGAAAGCAGAAATGTCAGTGCAACACTGGATGAAAGATGTAAGGGTCTGTCAGGAACCCAGAGATTCATTGACCTTTCATATACACACACACATTACAAGCAAACAGATCACAGTTGAGGATGATTACCTTTTGTAGCCATTCAAACCTGTTTGTGTCAACATGTGTACATGTTATCTGGCCAAAATCACCAGTGTATGAAAACTTTTGATCAGGGTCATTTGGTTGGTTTCTGTTGTCATTATGATTTAAAAAGAATAAACACAGTTGTTTGACAATAAATGGCTTCACACAACCATGAACCACGAGTGAAAAAAGTTATTGTTAACATTTATATTCTCTGAAAATTGGCCAAGAAGTCTGGTCAAAAAGTCTGCCAGGGTATGCAAATGTTTGAGCACAACTGTACATATGTATTACTGTTTCCTGCAACATGTTTCCACTGATCATCCTTGACATGTTTCAATAGCTTATTGGAGTCCACCTGGAGTAAATGCATTTAATTACACATGATTTGGAAAGGCACACACCTGTTTCCATATAAGTGCCTGTCAGAGCACAAACCAAGCATGAAGTCAAAGGAATAGTCTGTAGATCTCTGAGACATGATTGTCTTGAGGCATCAGCCTGTGAAAGGGTACAGAAACATTTCTGCTGCTTTGAATGTCCCAATGAGCACAGTGGCCTCCATAGTCCATAAATGGAAGATGTTTGGATGCACCAGGACCCTTCCCTTGATGTTCACTCTGTCAGAGTGTGCAGAGAGGAGAACCTTCCAGAAAAAAAAACAACAAAACAAAACAAAAAAAATTCTGTAGTAATCCACCAATCAGGCCTGCATGGTAGAGTTGCCAGACAGAAACCACTCCTTAGTGAAAGGCACATGGCAGCCCACCTGGAGTTTGTCAAAACGGAAATGAAGTACTCTAAGACCATGATAAACAAAATTCACTGCTCTGATGAGGCAAATATTGAACTCATTGCTGTGGATGCCAGACATGTGGCAGCATCATAAAGTGGGATGTTTTTGATTGGCAGAAGCTGGGAGACTAGTCAGGATTGAAGGGAAGATGAATGCAACAGCATTTCTTGTATATACGTTTTGTGAATTGTTCTGTAATTTGTGTCTGTAGCATGGCCCAAGCAAAGGGTCACCCCTTTGAGTCTAGTCTGCTTGAGGTTTCTTCCTCAGAGGGAGTTTTTCCTTGCCACTGCTGCTCAGGAGGTTAGTAAGGTTAGACCTTACTTCTGTGAAACACCTTGAGGCAACTCTGTTGTGATTTGGCGCTATATAAATGAAAAATAAATAAATAAATAAAATGCAGCAATGTACAGACACATCCTGGATGAAAACCTGCTCTACGGCACTCTTGACGTCAGACTGGTGCAACGGTTTATCTTTCAGCAGGACAACAACCTTAAGCACACACCCAAGATATCAAAGGAGTGGCCTCTAGGACAAATCTGTGAATGTCCTTGTGTAGCCCACCCAGAGCCCAGACCTGAATTGCATTGAATATCTCTGGAGAGATCTGAAAATGGCTGTGCACTGATGCTCTCCATCGAATCTGATGGAGCTTGAGAGGTGCTTCAAAGAGGAATGGGCGTAACTGCCCAAAGACAAGGGTGTCAAGCTTGTGGTATCATATTCAAGAAAGCCATCCATCCATCCATCCATCAGTCCATTTTCTACCGCTTTATCCAGAGTCGGGTCGCGGGGGCAGCAGCTCAAGCAAAGCCACCCAGACCTCCCGATCCACGCACACCTCCCCCATCGTCTCCGAGGGAACCCCAAGGCGTTCCCAAGCCAGCCGAGAGACATAGTCCCTCCAGCGTGTCCTCCTCCCGATGGGACGTGCCCGGAACACCTCTCCAGCGAGACATCCAGGGGGCATCCCAAAAAGATGCCCGAGCCACCTCAACTGGTTCCTTTCGACGTGGAGGAGCAGCGGCTCGACTCCGAGCTCCTCCCGAGTGAGTGAGCTCCTCAACCTATCTCTAAGGGAGCGCCCAGCCATCCTGTGGAGGAAACCCATGTCGGCCGCTTGTACTCGCGATCTCATTCTTTCGGTCATGAGCCAAATCTCATGACCATAGGTGAGCATCGGAATGTAGATCGATCGGTAAATCGAGAGCTTTGCCCCTCTACTCAGCTCTCTCTTCACCACGACGGTCAGATACAGCGACAGCATCACTGCAGATGCTGCACCGATCCGTCTATCGATCTCATGCTCCATCCGTCCCTCACTCGTGAACAAGACCCCGAGATACTTAAACTCCTCCACTTGAGACAAGGACACTCCACCGACCTGTAGAGGGCAAAGCACCTTTTCCTGGTCAAGAACCATGGCCTCAGATTTGGAGGTGCTGAATTTCATCCCGGACGCTTCACACTCGGCTGCAAACCGCCCCAGTGCATGCTGAAGGTCCTGATTTGACGAAGCCAACAGAACCACATCGTCTGCAAACAGCAGAGACGAGATTCTGTGGTTCCCAAACCAGACCCCCTCTACACCCTGGCTGTGCCTAGAAATTCTGTCCATAAAGATAATGAACAGAACCGGTGACAAAGGGCAGCCCTGGCGGAGGCCAATGTGCACTGGAAACAGGTTTGACTTACTACCGGCAATGCGAAGCAAGCTCCTGCTGCGGTCGTACAGGGACTGGATAGCCCTTAGCAAAGGACCCAGGACTTCGTACTCCCGGAGTACCCCCCACAGGGTGCCCCGAGGGACACGGTGGAACGCCTTCTCCAGATCCACAAAGCACATGTGGACTGCTTGGGCGAACTCCCATGAACCCTCGAGCACCCGATGCAGCGTGTAGAGCTGGTCCACTGTGCCGCGACCAGGACGAAAACCACACTGCTCCTCCTGAATCAGAGGTTAAGCTATTGGTTGAATTCTCCTCTCCAGTACTCCGGAATAGACCTTACCGGGAAGGCTGAGGAGTGTGATCCCCCTGTAGTTGGAAGACACCCTCCAATCCCCCTTCTTAAACAGAGGGACCACCACCCCGGTCTGCCAATAAAGAAGCACTGTCCCTGACCGCCACACGATGTTGCAGAGGCGTGTCAGCCAAGACAGTCCCACAACATCCAGAGACTTAAGGTACTCAGGACGACTTCATCCACCCCAGGAGCCTTGCCACCGAGGAGCTTTCTAACCACCTCTGTGACTTTGACCTGGGTAATGGATGAGTCTGCCTCTGAGTCCCCAGTCTCTGCTTCCTCTTCGGAAGGCGTGACGATGGGATTGAGGAGATCCTCGAAGTATTCCTTCCACCGCCCGACAACATCCCCAGTCAGGGTCAACAGCTCTCCACCCGCACCATAGACAGTGCTGGTGGAGACCTGCTTCTGCCTCCTGAGGCCTCAGACAGTTTGCCAGAATTTCTTCAAGGCCAACCAGTAGTCCTCCTCCATAGCCTCCCCGAACTCCTCCCAGACTCGAGTTTTTGCCTCTGTGACTGCACGGGCTGCAGCATGCTTGGCCTGCCGGTACCTGTCAGCTGCCTCTGGGGTCCCACCTACTAACAAAGACAAGTAGGACTCCTTCATCAGCTTGACGGCATCCCTTATGTCCGGCGTCTACCACCGGGTTCGGGGATTGCCACCACGGCAGGCACCAGAGACCTTGTGATCACAGCTATGAGCGGCCGCATCGACAATGGAGGTGGAGAACATGGTCCACTCGGACTCCATGTCTTTAACCTCCCCCGGGATCTGGGAGAAGCTCTCCCGGTGGTGGGAGTTGAAGCCCTCGCTGACAGAGGGTTCCGCCAGTCGTTCCCAGCAGACCCTCACGATACGTTTGGGCCTGCCAGGTCTGACTGGCTTCCTCCCTTCCCAGCGGATCCAACTCACCACCAGGTGGTGATCGGTCGACAGCTCAGCCCCTCTCTTCACTCGAGTGTCCAAGACGCGTGGCCGAAGGTCAGATGATACACCTACAAAGTCGATCATCGACCTGCGGCTCAGGGTGTCCTGGTGCCACGTGCACTTATGGACACCCTTGTGCTCTAACATGGTGTTCGTGATGGACAAACTGTGACTAGCACAGAAGTCCAACAACTGAACACCACTCGGGTTCAGATCGGGGAGGCCATGCTTCCCGATCACCCCCCTCCAAGTCTTACTGTCGTTGCCCACATGGGCATTGAAATCCCCTAGGAGAACAATGAAGTCCCCATTCGGAGCGCTATCTAGTACCCCTCCAGGGACTCCAAGAAGGTTGGGTACTCTGCACTGCTGCTCGGCCCGTAGGCCGAGACAACAGTGAGAGACCTGTCCCTAACCCGAAGGTGTAGGGATGCGACCCTATTGTTCACCGGAGTGAACTCCAACACATGGCGACTGAGCAGTGGAGCAATAAGCAATGCGACCCCAGCTCTCCACCTCTCCCCGTGGGCAACGCCAGAAAAGTGGAGCGTTCACCCCCTCTCCAGGAGTTGGGTGCCAGAGGCCAAGCTGTGCGTGGAGGTGAGCCCGACTATCTCTAGTCGGTATCTCTCAATCTCCCGCACAAGCTCAGGCTCCTTCCCCACCAGCAAGGTGACATTCCATGTCCCAACAGCCAGGGGCTGTGAGCGCGGACCGGGCCGCTGGGCCACCCGCCCTGGACCCGCCACCCAATCCTCTCTGCACCCGACCCCCATGGCCCCCTCTGCAGGTGGTGAACCCACAGGAGGGCAGGCCCATGTTGCTCATTTGGGCTGAGCCCGGCTGTGCCCCATGGGCTAAGGCCCGACCACCAGGCGCTCGTGCGCGAGCCCTAACCCGAGGCCTGGCTCCAGGGTGGGGCCCCGGCTCCGCCATACCGGGTGATGTCTCGATTCTTGATTTTTTTACTGGTCATGGGAGCTTCTGAACTGCCCTTAGTCTGACCCGTCACCTAGGACCTGTTTGCCTTGGGAGACCCTACAAGGGGCACAAAGCCCCAGCAACATAGCTCCTAGGATCATCCGGGTATGCAAACTCCCCCACCACGATAAAGTTGCAGCTAGAGGGGGAGTATTCAAGAAAGCCTTGAAACTGTAATTGCTGTCAAAGGTGCATCAATGAAGTATTGAGCAAAGGATGTGCACACTTATGTATGTGATGTCTTAGTTTTATTAACTCTGCCAAAAAAGTTTTATTAAATTTTTAATAATTTTGCAAAAATTAAAACAATACTTTTTTCATGTTGTCATTATGGGGTGTTGTGAGTAGAATTTTGAGGGGAACAAATTAATTTATTCCATTTTGGAATAAGACTGTAACAGCAAAATGTGGAAAAATGAAGTGCTGTGAATACTTTCGGATGTATCGTATATAAGACGTGTTAGAGGCATTGATGCACCCTGTGAAACTCAAGACACATTTGTATAGGCTGTTTTTTACCTATCTGTTTCATGTTTTTGCCATTTTAAATGTGTTTGTTCTTATGTGGGGCAGTACTTTGGCTTAGTGTTTAGCACTGTTGCCTCATAGCGAGAAGGTCATGGGTCTGATTTTCACCTGTGGCCTTTCGGTGTGGAGTTTGTGTGTTCTCTCCGTGTTACGTGGGTTCTCTCTGGGTGCTCCAGCTTCCTCCCACATCCAAATACCCACAGGTTAGGTAGATTGGAAACTTTAAATGTTCTGTAGGTGTGCATGCGGGCGTGATGTGTTTGTTTGTCTATATGTGGCCCTGCGGCAGACTGGAGCCCTGTCCAGAGTGTACCCACCTCATGCTCTGGGGTGCTGGGATAGGCTCCCACCCCCCTGCAACTTTAATTGGACAAAGCGGGTTGAAGATGAGTGACTGAGTGTTCTTATGTGAAGCACTTTTGATTTTTTTTCTTGATGTGTTGTGTATGTTGCATACGTTTATGACTGTCTTTCTTTTGCTCTCACTCACAAGGGAGCTGTCCTTTTGCTGAAACATTGTGCTTTTGTCAAGAGTAAGACGGGCATGTTTGCCGCAAAATGTTATGCAGCACACCCAGACACACACTGATGCAGTTAATTTACGATGTCCCCAAAATATTTGTCTCATAGACGTGTGTCATCATGTGTCATCATGTGGGTGGAGCTAGACTTTCTGGCAGAGGCTTGACTTACAGTTCGTTTGACTTACATGTGTTCTGAGCAAGCGTGGAAAGGTTCACATATTCCAAAAGCAGCATGTCTGTGGTGGAGATGCATAAAGGCAAAAAACACTCAGTGCATCATGGGAACCCCCCAGCAGTCTAAATCTATAGCAGCATAACTAAGGGATGGTTCAGGGTGACCTGATCCAGCCCTAACTACTGTATAAGCTTTAGCAAAAGGAAAGTTTTAAGCCTAATCTTAAAAGTAGAGAGTGTGCCTGTCTCCTTGATCCGAATTGGGAGCTGGTTCCACAGGAGAGGAGCCTGAAAGCTGAAGGCTCTGCCTCCCATTCTACTCTTAAAAACCCTAGGAACTACAAGTAAGCCTGCAGTCTGAGAGCGAAGCGCTCTATTGGGTGATATGGTACTATGAGGTCCCTAAGATAAGATGGGACCTGATTATTCAAAACCTTATAAGTAAGAAGAAGAATTTTAAATTCTATTCTAGAATTAACAGGAAGCCAATGAAAAGAGGCCAATATGGGCGAGATATGCTCTCTCCTTCTAGTCCCTGTTAGCACTCTAGCTTGCAGCATTTTGAATTAACTGAAGGCTTTTCAGGGAACTTTTAGGACAACCTGATAATAATGAATTACAATAGTCCAGCCTAGAGGAAATAAATGCATGAATTAGTTTTTCAGCATCACTCTGAGACAAGACCTTTCTAATTTTAGAGATATTGCGCAAATGCAAAAAAGCAGTCCTACATATTTGTTTAATATGCGCATTGAATGACCATATCCTGATCAAAAATGACTCCAAGATTTCTCACAGTATACTAGAGGTCAGGGTAATGCCATCCAGAGTAAGGATCTGGTTAGGCACCATGTTTCTAAGATTTGTGGGGCCAAGTACAATAACTTCAGTTTTATCTGAGTTTAAAAGCAGGAAATTAGAGGTCATCCATGTCTTATGTCTGTAAGACATTCCTGCAGTTTAACTAATTGGTGTGGTCCTCTGGCTTCATGGATAGATAAAGGTGGGTACCATCTGCGTAACAATGAAAATTTAAGCAATGCTTTCTAATAATACAAGGGAAGCATGTATAAAGTGAATAGAATTGGTCCTAGCACCGAACCTTGTGGAACTCCATAATAACCTTAGTCTGTGAAGAAGACTCCCCATTTACATGAACAAATTGTAATCTATTAGATCAATATGATTCAAACCACCGCAGTGCAGTGCCTTTAATACCTATGGCATGCTCTAATCTCTGTAATAAAATTTTATGGTCAACAGTATCAAAAGCAGCACTGAGGTCTAACAGGACAAGCACAGAGATGAGTCCACTCTCTGAGGCCATAAGAAGATCATTTGTAACCTTCACTAATGCTGTTTCTGTACTATGATGAATTCTAAACCTGACTGAAACTCTTCAAATAGACATTCCTCTGCAGATGATCAGTTAGCTGTGTTACATCTACCCTTTCAAGAATTTTTGAGAGGAAAAGTAAGGTTGGAGATTGGCCTATAATTAGCAAGATAGCTGGGTCAAGTGATGTCTTTTAAGTAATGGTTAATTACTGCCACCTTAAAAGCCTGTGGTACATAGCCAACTAATAAAGACAGATTGATCATATTTAAGATCAAAGCATTAATTAATGGTAGTGCTTCCTTGAGCAGCCTGGTAGGAATGGGGTCTAATAGACATGTTGATGGTTTGGAGGAAGTAACTAATGAAAATAACTCAGACAGAACAATCGGAGAGAAAGCTTCTAACAAATACCAGCATTACTGAAAGCAGCCAAAGATAACAATATGTCTTTGGGATGGTTATGAGTAATTTTTTCTCTAATAGTTAAAATTTTATTAGCAAAGAAAGTCATAAAGTCATTACTAGTTAAAGTTAAAGGAATACTTGGCTCAGTAGAGCTCTGACTCTTTGTCAGCCTGGCTACAGTGCTGACAAGAAACCCTGGGGTTGTTCTTATTTTCTTCAATTAGTGATGAGTAGTAAGATGTCCTAGCTTTACGGAGGGCTTTTTATAGAGCAGGGGTAGGCAACCTGTTCCAGAAAGAGCCATGAGGGTGCAGGTTTCTTTGCAGCCACTGACTCCACCAGGTGATTTACTGATTAATATCACTTTGAGCAGATGGAATCAGTTAATCAGTGAAATCACCTGGTGGAGTCAGTGGCTGCAAAGAAAACCTGCACCCTCATGGCTCTTTCTGGAACAGGTTGCCTACCCCTGTTATAGAGCAACAGACTCTTTTTCCAGGCTAAGTGAAGATCTTCTAAATTAGTGAGACGCCATTTCCTCTCCAACGTACGGGTTATCTGCTTAAGCTGCGAGTTTGTGAGTTATACCACGGAGTCAGGCACTTCTGATTTAAGGCTCTCTTTTTCAGAGGAGCTACAGCATCCAAAGTTGTGCTCAATGAGGATGTAAAACTATTGACGAGATAATCTATCTCACTCACAGAGTTTCGGTAGCTACTCTGCACTGTGTTGGTATATGACATTGGAGAACATAACAAAGAAGGAATCATATCCTTAAACCTAGTTACAGCGCTTTGCGAAAGACTTCTACTGTAATGAAACCTATTCCCCACTGCTGGGTAGTCCACTAAAGTATATGTAAATGTTATTAAGAAATGATCAGACAGAAGGGGTTTTCAGGGAATACTGTTAAGTCTTCAGTTTCCATACCATAAGTCAGAACAGGATCTAAAGTATGGTTAAAGTGGGGGGGTGGACTCATTTACATTTTGAGCGAAGCCAATTGAGTCTAATAATAGATTAAATGCAGTGTTGAGGCTGTCATTCTCAGTATCTATGTGGATGTTAAAATCACCCACTATAATTATCTTATCTGAGCTAAGCACTAAGTCAGACAAAGGTCTGAAAATTCACAGAGAAACTCACAGTAACGAACAGGTGGACAATAGATAACAACAATAAAACGGTTTTGGGGACTTCCCATTTGGATGGACAAGGACTAAGAGTCAAGATTTCAAATGAATTAAAGCTCTGTCTGGGTTTTTGATTAATTAATAAGCTGGAGTGGAGATTGCTGCTACTCCTCCTCCTCGGGCCTGTGCTACGAGCATTCTGACAGTTAGTGTGACTCGGGGGTGTTGACTCATTAAACTAACATATTCATCCTGCTGTAACCAGGTTTCTGTAAGGCAGAATAAATCAATGTTGATCAATTATTATATCATTTACTAACAGGGACTTAGAAGAGAGAGACCTAATGTTTAATAAACCACATTTAACTGTTTTAGTCTGTGGTGCAGTTGAAGGTGCTATATTGTTTTTTCTTTTTTGAATTTTTATGCTTAAATAGATTTTTACTGGTTGTTGGTGGTCTGGGAGCAGGCACCGTCTCTACGGGGATGGGGTATTGGGGGGATGAGGGGTGATGTGAATCTCATGGTGATCTTTTTCACACCAAAGCTGCACAAAATCTGCACGACTAATCATGTGTGCTTTATGATTGATTTTTAAATCCTTTATTGCCTAAATTATTCAAGAGAGACATGGTTTATAGTGTGAGAAACTGTAATGTATTAGCAGATATCTTTCTTATTATGCCACTTTGGAATGTGCCATATACTGAATGTGTGGATCCATGTACAACCCCAATTCCAATGAAGTTGGGATGTTGTGTAAAATGTAAATAAAAACAGAATACAATGATTTGCAAATCCTCTTCAACCTTTATTCAATTGAATACACCACAAAGACAAGATATTTAATGTTCAAACTGATAAACTTTATAGTTTTGTGCAAATAATTGCTCATTTTGAAATGGATGCCTGCAACACGTTTCAAAAAAGCTGGGACAGTGGTATGTTTACCACTGTGTTACATCACATTTCCTTCTAACAACAGTCAATAAGCATTTGGGAACTGAGGACAATTGTTGAAGCTTTGGAGGTGGAATTCTTTCCCATTCTTGCTTGATGTACAACTTCAGTTGTTCAACAGTCCGGGGTCTCCGTTGTCGTATTTTGCGCTTCATAATGCTCCACACATTTTCAGTGGGTGACAGTTCTGGACTGCAGGCAACCAGACTAGTACCCGCACTCTTATACTACGAAGCCACGCTGTTGTAACACGTGCAGAATGTGGCTTGGCATTGTCTTGCTGAAATAAGCAGGGACGTCCCTGAAAAAGATGTTGCTTGGATGGCACCATGTGTTGCTCCAAAACCTTGATGTACCTTTCAGCATTGATGGTGCCATCACAGATGTGTAAGTTGCCCATGCCATAGGCATTAACACACCCCCATACCATCACAGATGTTGGCTTTTGAACTTTGCGCTGGTAGCAATCTGGATGGTCTTTTTCTTCTTTTGTCTGGAGGACACAACTTTCCATGATTTCCAAAAACAATTTGAAATGTGGACTCATCAGACCACAGCACACTTTTTCACTTTGCATCTCTGCATTTCAAATGAGCTGAGGCCCAGACAAGGAGGCGGCATGGGATTCAATGTTGGTTTTCAGCCTTGCCGCTTACGTGTAGAAAGTTCAGATTCTCTGAAATGTCTGATTATATTATGGACTGTAGATGATGAAATCTCTAAATTCCTTGCAATTGAATGCTGAGAAACATTGTTCTTAAACTGTTGGACTATTTTTTCATGCAGTTGTTCACAAAGTGGTGATCCGCGCCACATCTTTCTTTGTGAACGGCTGATCCTTTTGGGGACGCTCCTTTTATACCCAATCATGACACTCACCTGTTTCCAATTACGTGTTCTTTGAGTATTCACCAACTTTCCCAGTCTTTTATTGCCTGTCCCAACATGTTTGAAACGTGTTGCAGGCATCCATTTCAAAATGAGCAAATATTTGCACAAAAACAAAAACGTTTATCAGTTTAAACATTACATATCCTGTCTTTGTGGTGTATTCAGTTGAATATAGGTTGAAGAGGATTTGCAAATCATTGTATTCTGTTTTCATTTACATTTTACACAATGTCCCAACTTCATTGGAATTGGAGTTGTATTTTCTACCTTTTGCTTCATGCAAAATTACCTCACGCTAGATTAATATTGTGTGAACACAAATATACGAGGGCTGTCCGTAAAGTATAGGTCCTTTTTATTTTTTTCAAAAACTATATGGATTTCATTCATATGTTTTTACGTCAGACATGCTTGCACCCTCGTGCACATGCGTGAGTTTTTCCATGCCTGTCGGTGACGTCATTCGCCTGTGAGCACTCCTTGTGGGAGGAGTCGTCCAGCCCCTCGTCGGAATTCCTTTGTCTGAGAAGTTGCTGAGAGGACTGGTGCTTTGTTTGATCAAACTTTTTTCTAAACCTGTGAGACACATCGAAGTGGACATGGTTCGAAAAATTAAGCTGGTTTTCAGTGAAAATTTTAACAGCTGATGAGAGATTTTGAGGTGATTCTGTCGCTTTAAGGACTTTTCACGGTTGCGAGACATCGCGCTGCGCTCCTCAGGCAGCGTCATCAGCCTGTTTCAAGCTTAAAACCTCCACATTTCAGGCTCTATTGATCCAGGACGTCGTGAGAGAACAGAGAAGTTTCAGAAGAAGTCGGTTTCAGCATTTTATCCGGATATTCCACTGTTAAAGGAGATTTTTTTAATGAAAGACGTGCGGACGGGTCCGCGCGTCGGGACGCAGCCGACGCGGTGCGGCGGCACAGGAAAAACACCTCCGTGTTGATAACCATTTGTAAAATCCAGGCGGCTTTTGATGGCTTTCAGTGGAGTGAGTATATGAGAAATTGTTTATCAGCTGGAGATGTTCCAACTTGTCCTCAAGGCTTCCAACAGAGGTGTTTTTCCTGTGGCGGAGCGTCGCGGCGGCTGCGAGCCGACGCTGCAATCCGCCTGCACGTCTTTCATTAAAATATAACTATAATATAAATAAATATAATATAACTTTTTCTGAGTTATCTGGATGTCTTGGTGGCTTTCCTCATTCTTCTCCTTCTTGCACAGTCACTCAGTGTTTGAGAACTGTCTACTCCACATAGATTTACGATAGAGTACTATACTGTTTGTATTTCTTCATAATTCCCAAGTGCAGAACCAACAGACTGAAAAACTCCTTTGTCCCTCAGGCCATCAAGTTATACAACTCCTCACTCGGGGGGAGGAGGAGGAACAGGAAGACAGAGGTTAGGTCTTCAGTGACTTGGAAATGTTCATGTATCCATCTCTTGACTCGTCTGAAGAAAACTGTCAATAACACTGATTATATGGCTGCAACATTGCATGTGCCCTAATCGGCTGATTACCGATCAAATATTTTCCCATATCGGACAGGTTGCCGTGGCAATCGGTCCACAACGTGAATTTTCATTACAAATTAGGAAGCTAAAAACACGATTAGAAAAACTAAGTAGAACATAAACGTACTCAATAAGTATCTAAATATCTTTTTCACGTGGACCTCACAGATGCTTGGTCCATACTGCAAACACCTTTGTCTGATATTTCCCCATATAGACCTCTCACTTGATTAATAAGTCTTTATTATTTATTGGTAGTATAACAAAGCATTCCATTACTTATGCAACCCATTATCTTAGCTTTTATATTTTAATTAATTTATACCAAGTTGTAGAGTTTTGCTTTCAGGTAAGGCATATAATTTTAGAAACTTGTATGTTTTGTATTTTTTGGATTTGAAATGGCATTAACATATTAAAATTTGTGAAATACCAAATGTTCCAAAACTTTTGGAGGGCACTGTATGTCATGAAGTAGAGATTTGTTTTCACTGTCAGTTTGAAGGTCCCAATTTAAATGATCAGCTAAAGAGTCCTGAATTGCTGTTCTGAGAAACTGGACAGAATATAAAATGTGTAAAATATCAACGAGGCACACACCTTTTCACAGCACTGTAACTGTTTGTATTCCCATTGTGATACAGTTTCAACTCTTCATTAATAATGTGTGCTGTGATGCCCATGTAGTTGTCCAATAATCCACTTAAGATAGGGTGCTTTGTTTGCACCCTTGAAATTAAATCAGCTGTTATCAAGTTAGTTTCAGGAAACAATTCAGTGTAGAAAATGGACAGATTTCTTCCTTGACAGAGATGTTCCTCAAGAAAACGTCCATTCAAGGCAAAACCTGTCTTACTTTCATTACAAATTTATTTTCAAAACTTAATTTTTTATAGTATTACAAATGTACTGTCAGAGCACAGGATTTTCTCAAAACAAATCTTTACCAAGTTTTATATATTTGCAATACGCCTGCTTCCCCATTGCATTGGTTGAGACCAGTAGGCCAGATATATTTTTATATTTATGCTGTCTACATGTTTAAAATGTATAGAATTAAAAAAAAGAATGTTAGACCTGACCTTGCACCACCACCTTGTTGGCATTCTCGAAAATACATGTGAGACAGCTGAGGTAATCCGTTGCTCTGACAACTCTGTCAGTTATCTGGCAGCTGTCAGTCTTCATGTAGGTTCTCACAGAGGCCCCAGCTGGTCATCTCGCCCTTATTTATGGGATGAAATTGAGCTGCTTCCCACTCACCTGTTCCCTTGCTCTCCTTGTTATTGGTTAATGTTATTGGATAGATTCAATAGTGGGAAATAATGTATTATTTATCGAGCTGAGGTAGGCATTATTTATTGAGTGGAATTTGTCCAGTTTCCTTTAGTACCAAATGGCAATTGATTTTATTTTATTTTTCCCTCTTCTTTATGGCAGAATCTCACAACGATGAAAGCGAAAAGTATCCAGCAAGACAAGAAAGAACAAAGGAAACAAATGAAAGCTTGAAGGTCATCTGCTAAATCCTTCCTCGTAATTCTGAAACCCAAGATTATTTGTTTTGCCACATCTGCAGTGACTGCAGAGTGCATCATCTTTAGGCCTGCAGAATTAACATCTCCAACTAACCTGTGGCTCCAGAATAAGTACAAGCCAATTATTAACAACTGAGGCGGTGAGAGCAGAAATGACACAGCCAACTTCTCTGCAATAATAATTGGAGTGGAAAAAATCCCACAGGACATATTTAAAACAAATGACACAAAGATGGGCATTGCACAGGAAAACACTTTACTGAAACTAATGCCCAGCAGCATTAAGAACATAATTATAAAATAATCAAACTGTGTTTATTTGTCAATCATGCATCATAATGGGTAAAAGAAAATACACATGAATAACAATGCAAGTCAAGTACTGAAGCATGTTCTGGTATTACTTATTGCCACACACTACTATGGCCACCTTCTAGGCAGTCTATCTTTATCTTAAGAACAAACAATTTGCTTGGATACTTTGTAACTCTTAGGTCTAGAAATGTATGTAGTAAAGCAACAACCTGGTGACCTCAAACCAGAGAAGACAACCAATATCAGTCCATCATTCTTTAATCAGAGTTGTGTCACAAGCCAAGGTCAAAAGCAGACAATCCATCAATGAAGTAAAGGTACCCATGATACCCCATCACACAAGAGCAGGGTTGGGGAATCATGTGTCATGAAGGGCAGATACATTGCATGTTTTTCTTGCTACTAATCACATACGCAGGTGATTTCATTAATGTTCAAGTGTCTCAGCAGGTGATTTCATTGACAACCAGGTGTTTATGTTCAGGGGAGAAGCTCATCAGCAACCCACCTGCTGAGGTGATTGGTTGCAAGGAAAACCAGCAGTGTCTCGGCCCTCGTTGCACACCCCTGCTGTCTGAATGAAAATTCAACTTACATTCCGGAACAGTTGGGTGCATTCCCGAACCTCTGACAGCATTCTGACTGCATTCTAAACAGTCAGACACATTTGTGTGGTTGGTCTGAATGTTTGGCCCATGTTCAAAATATTCAAGATGGATTTGAAGTGGAAAAATATCTAATGGCAGTGAGCATTCTCATTGAATACTGACAGCAGTCTAAAAATTCCCATGGCATCCCAACTGCATTGAAACATCTGAATGGGTTCAAGTGACATTGTGCAATGGCCAGGCAACACAGAACCTGCCAGACTCCCCAATGTGGCACAAATTAAACACAATGCACCTGATCACAGCCCATGTGCTGCCAGGACCACTTCTGGCAGTGAAATAGACAAGCAGGATGTACCTGGAATGGCATTAGAATGTTCCCGAGTGGGAACCGAATGCAACACAAATCCATCAGAATTATCCCGGTGACACCTGAATGTCACAGGAATGCGACCAGAATGTCCCAAGTGGCACTCAAATGCAACACGAATGTGCCCAGAACATCCCGATTGGGCCCCAAACAGGGTTGGACCAAATTCAGTGCAACACCGGATAGGATAAGAATGGGCTATGTTGGCACAACACACCAGTGTCTCGGCCTAGTGCAGCGTACCCCACCTTCTTGGAGTCCCTGGGATAGATAGCGCTCCGACTGGGTACTCCATTATTCTCTTGGAGGATTTCAATGCCCACGTGGGCGGCGACAGTGAGACCTTGAGGGGGTGATCAGGAAGCACAGCCTCCCCTGATCTGAACCCAAGTGGTGTTCAGTTGTTGGACTTCTGTGCTAATCACAGTTTGTCCATCACGAACACCATGTTCGAGCACAAGGGTGTCCATAAAGCACATGGCACCAGGACAGCCTGAGCCGGAGATCGATGATCGACTTTATAGGTCATATCATTTGACCTTCGGCCACGTGTCTCGGACACTTAAGCGAAGAGGAGGGCTGAGCTGTCGACTGATCACCACCTGGTGGTGAGTTGGATCCGCTGGGATGGGGAGGAAGCCGGTCAGACGCTGGCAGGCCCAAACGTATCATGAGGGTCGCTGGGAATGACTGGTGGAACCCTCTGTCAGCGAGGGTCTTCAACTCACAAGGTCACTGGTGCCTGTCACAAGATCTCTGGTGCCTGTCGCGGCGGCAATCCCCAAACCCGGTGGTGGACGCCGGAAATAAGGGATGCCGTCAAGCTGAAGAAGGAGTCCTACTTGTCTTTGTTAGTAGGTGGGACCCCCGGAGGCAGCTGACAGGTACCGGCAGGCCAAGCGTGCCACAGCCCGTGCGGTCACAGATGCAAAACTCAAGTCTGGGAGGAGTTCGGGAGGCCATGGAGGACGACTATCAGTCGGCCTCGAAGAAATTCTGGCAAACCGTCTGACACCTCAGGAGGTGGAAACAGCTCTCCACTAGCACTGTCTACGGTGCAGGTGGAGAGCTGTTGACCCTGACTGGGGATGTTGTCGGGCAATGGAAGGAATACTTCGAGGATCTCCTCAATCACATTGTCACGTCTTCTGAAGAGGAAGCAGAGACTGGGGACTCAGAGGCAGACTCATCCATTACCCGGGCCAAAGTCACGGAGGTGGTTAGAAAGCTCCTCAGTGGCAAGCTCCTGGGGGGATGAAATCCATCCTAAGTACCTTAAGTCTCGGATGTTGTGGGACTGTCATGGTTGACATGCCTCTGCAACACTGCGTGGTGGTTGGGGACAGTGCCTCTGGATTGGCAGAGGTGTGTTCCAGCTACAGGGGGATCACACTCCTCAGCCTCCCTGGTAAGGTCTATTCCAGAGTTTTTCTAGTATTTTGGAAAATTGTGAAGTAAATGAAATAATGCTTCTTCCCGGTTTTGTACAGTGGAATGACTTTGGCTATTTTCATCTTGTTTGGGAATGAACCAGTTTGAAATGATAAATTACAGATGTATGTTAAAGGTTTTGAGATCCCTTCAATGGTTGTCATATCAATGTCATTATAATCAGTTGATGTTTTGTTTTTACATTTTTAACAATATGTAATATCTTCATCAGTAGGAAAGCAGCAAAGTTAAATAAGTTAATAAAGGCTGAACACAGTGGTTCTCCAAGTGTGGCTGCAACTCCCTGATGTGCCACAAGGTATTGCAGGTGGGCTACAAGAGGTAAATTAACCCAGTAACGCTGTACATATCATGTTTGACATTTCATAGGTCAGGCATTATATAGTTAAAACTAGAAGCACTCGGACAGCGCAAACCTCTGTCAAGGCCATAGGGTAACTGATGTCACATGGAATACCCTTTGGCAAAGAGACTTATTCCACATCATTTCACGCATCTACCATCATGTTTCAGATTCAGTGATAACCTTCTGGGGTCCGAGGGCATTTTTTGGACAGTTCACTCGCCTGGCATAAATTTTATTATTGCTGTTAACAGCTCTGCCTGCATCCCACAATCAAGTTTTATGTCTCTTTTTTTAGGACAACCTGTACTTTCAAATATATATGCTATAGTTGTGTTTTATAAGTGTAATAACGGTTTACAATCAGAAAAGAAAGGAACAAGTAAGCAGAGAGTAATTTTCCACACAATTTATTCAAAACACACAGCAAACTATAATAAACTAGTAACACATCACCTAAAACAAGCTTTGGTGTGTCACGTGAGGTGAATCTGCCCTACGATTGGATTTTGGAAAACCATATGACTGTGAAATAATTCCGATTGGACACTCACATTACTCTGTCATCACACAGCTTTTACGAGGTACAAAGATGGTGGATGGTGGCTCGGAAGCCCGCTTAGTTAACTTTTTAGCAAAAAAAGTAAGTTTCTATCTCATATCATTAAAAGTTATTTATAATTTAGTAAGGCTTGGTCTCAGCCATCTGCCCCAGAGGGTTAAACCCTTAGATCTTCAGCAAATGTATAAAGAGAAACTGCATGAACTACACAAGTTTTTTTTATTTATTATTATATTTTCTAATAACAAGTTTATTCAATGAGGAGAAACAAATGCTAAATTATTGTTGTGTCTTCATTTTTGTTCAGCCTTTGTGACCCAAAATGTTGAAATTGGCCCTATCCTGCATGATAAAGAATCCTTTAATAAAATACTGGATCTGGATCGTGCTGGCTCATTACCAAATTTAATGACTTCTAAGCTAGGCCAAGATACACCCCTGGTAAAAATTTTATTGAAATCCGTTGAGGATTTTTTTGAGTAATCCTGCTAACCAGTGTTGCCACAGTTACTTTGAAAAACTAATCCAATTACTGATTACTGAATACTCCTTGAAAAAGTAACTTAGTTACTTTACTGATTACTCAATTGAAAAAGTAACTAAGTTAGATTACTAGTTACTTTTTAGTTACTTTCCCCAGCTGCCGACAACAACTCTCTGCCACCTCAATATGACAGTGATACCTGTTTTGCCAAAACTCACTTTATAGTCACCCTTTCTTGACTTCAATGAAACTAAATACTTGTTTTATAAAAGTAAAATAAAGACCTCTTTCTTGACCTCATATTTAACTTGACAGCACTGTAACAGTAAACTTGCAATTTCTAACCTACATTGTTTAAATGTAACTACTACATTTTTTCTAACATTTGCTAACATTTAATTTCTCTCTAAACATTTTACTTGTCAAAATTATTATTATTTTAAGTAGTATTAGTAGTTGTAGTAAAAAACGGCTTCAAAACTGGACCTTTAATAGGGGTGTTGTGGGGGGCACATCCTTGCCCCACACCCCATTCCATCTGGATTCACCCCTCTTTGGCGTTTGAGCACAAGAATGGGTAACATTTATTTATGCACAAAACATGACCAGATTTACAGGTAAGAAAGTTTTATTGCTTTTTCACATCATGTGGTCCTCAGAAAGAGAGTTAGGTGCATTTGAGTGGAAATAGTGTTAGTTGTTGACGCGTCGCGAAGGATCAGCTGTTTTAACGAGCAGATACAGAGCAACTCAGCTAAACGACTAAAATAACAGCTCAATATAATAAGGTGTGAGGGACACCACATTACTGACTGTAATAATGTTAGTCACAAACCTAACGTACCTCAGGAAGTGTGCTGACGAGCGTGAGACCTCACCCCCTCCTCTTTCACAGACCATGCATCAAACCTGGACGTTCTCTACATCCACTGATGATGAGATGGCTCTCGAGAACGATCTCCCCCGTCTGGTCACAAGGTCGAGTCTCTGGCAATACACACTGTGTACCCAGACTTAAATGCCACCATGCTCCAATCCGTGTAGATGCACCACAGCTGTGAGTCCTGACGAGCTGCACTTGATCAGCCTAGGTGATCAGGGTGAGGTCCTGGTACTCAGCCACACAGCCACTCAGTCCTAAATGCGTGCCACCTGGAAGGAAAAACAAAAGACAGAACAGAAGACAGAAACAAGGCAGCCAGCACCCCCAGCCACAACAGCACCCCCCCTCACTGGAAGCCTCCCGGCGACCACACAAACCTGGCCCAGGAGAAACACCCCCCTCCAGGACCATGGCTGGAAACCGTATCTGCATTCATCTTCCAACAGAATCTTCATCCAACAGAACGGTTGACGTCTTCTCCTCTGACTGCTCTTTGCCTTTGTTTCTGTCAGTCATTAGCACGGTGTGGCCAGGAGTTCTTGAACCTGTGCGGTCAGCCTTTGTCCAACCTGTTTAAAGTCTGATTAGTCATAAAACAAAAAAGACAAACACAAACAACCAACCACCCCCCCCCCTCCCAGAGGACCGTCCCATCAAACCCCGGGAAGAGGAGAAAAGAAAAACAACCCAAACTTAAGCTTGCAAATAAAATGCTAACCCCCCCCCCCCCCCCCCCGAGACATGTAGGGACAACACCCCCCCAGAGGACCCCGCCAGCCAGGAGTAATAACCACAGCCGAGGTCCCTCTGGGATCCAACGTCACCACGGGGACTCCCAGCGCCTACCAGAGGACCATTCCATCAACCCCAGGAGATGCCTCCCTCATGACCAACGGACCCCCCGCCGTCCACGGCTAGATGGACCCACAGCCCTTTCCCCCCCAGAGGACACCACATCACACCCTGAGGGCGGAAACTGGGGGAAAAACAAAAGAAAAGAAAAAAAAAGATACAAACCAAAAACAACCCCAACCCCACCCCCTTGGCGCAGTGGAAACTGGAAGCACGTCCAGCATCACCAACCATGACTATACCCAGAAGCCAACCTGGAGGAGGGTGGAACAGCGGCTAAGGCAGACGGCACAAAACGGCCACCTCCTCTGACTTCCAAACCACCACCACTGGGGTATATCCCACTGCCCCAAACCTCACCACGCCGATGGCAGATGGCTCAAAGGCGCGCTGAAGCCCGAGGTGAACAGGGAATCACAAACAAAAAAACCAACACCCCAAACCCCCCCCTCCCCCTCCCAGGTGCAGAGGTTACCTGGGAACGCCCAGCATAACCAAACTGCACCACTCCAGCAACGCCGACATGTACGGCTCACACGGCTGGAGCCAGAGGAGAAGAAGGGCAAAACAAAAAACCAAAAAAAAAAAGAAAAAAGAAAAAACAACCCAATACCCCCCCATCACCCCCCAGGGACCGTCCCATAACCCTGGGAGGTGAAACCAAAAGAAATAAAAGAAGACTAACAGACTAACATGCAGTTATTTGGGTCCTTTTATCCTCCGATAGACTGCAGGGTCACGACCCCAGAACACGAAATAGTGTTAAAAAATCCCACACAAAAACCAACTCAAAAACCACCCACAAAAATGAACCAACACAAAACTAATAAGTGATTTATACCGTCAAGCTCAAACAAATGGAACAGCCGCACGGCGCAAAGCGAGGCCATAATAAGGTCGGATACTTTTCTAATAGACCTAGTTGTAGCCTGCCACCCCTGCACATTCAGTGCACACACCAAGGTGTCACTCTGTGATCAGATGAGAGGCATCCACACACATTCATGTGTTGGGGGGAGCAGGGGGAGCATGCAAAACACATGCACACGTGTTGTGGGGGGAGCTGACACTCTGGCATGCCACATGTGTACTCGGCAACTCCACAGTTGTGGGGGCAGTTAGATAGATTTCACCGCCAGCTCGAAAGCGATTGTCTGCTGACTGTTTTCATGCTAATAGCACGAATGGCCACACATTTTCTAAGAGCCAAGCAAGCGGTGTTAAATGTTCATTTGTGTCACCTGGAATTTGGCCAACACCTGCCGTGAGAGGGATTGAATGGGCTCTCACAAGGCACACTCTGTCTTTCAGCCACTGGTGTTCACAAATAGTTGTAGCAACAGGAGTACAAGGCATTGGATGCAGCTCCAATTTTACACGTATTGCATACAATTCCTGCTTCATGCGCAATTCATGGGCAATTCAACCACATCCGTACTATGTGTGAAGGGGCCCTAATTAAAGCCAATTCAAGGACTTGGGGGATCTTCACGAGTGGACTGAGGCCATTGCCAGTGCATCATGAGCCATAACACACAGATGGTTCTAGGAAATGGTCCACAAGTGTTGCATTCCTAATGTCAAGTTTCTCCTGAACCACACATAATGTTAGAAGAGTTTGACATGGTCTAAGGAGAAAAGAAATGTACCCTTGGTCACTGGTCCAAAGCCCTCTTTCAGAGCAAAATAAATTCTGAGTTTCATTTGGCAATCAGGCTGACATGGTTGCTTTGTGGTTAGCACTGTTGCATCAAAGCAAGAAGGTCATGGGATCACTTCCCACCTTTCCCTTTCTGTGTGGAGTTTGTATGTTCTCCCCATGTTTATGTGGGTTCCTTCCATCTGTGTCATGATTTTCAATTGACAGTTCTGGCTTCCTTCCACTTCCAAGACATGTACAATGCATATGGAAAGTATTAGCAACACTTACTTTTCCACTTTTTCCCCTTTTTCCACAGGTGTGAATACCTATGTATGTACGTGTGATTCTTTTTTTTTATTATTATTATTATTATTTATTATTAAATCTCATTGTCATTATGGGGTATTATGTCTAGAATTTTGAGGATAATTGGTTCATTTGGGAAAAAGGCTACAAGATAAAACAGTGCAGAAAAAGTGAAGCATTGTGAATGCTTTCCAAATGCATCATAGGTACGGCAAATTGAAAATTTTAAATTGACCTTAGGTGAGAGTCTGTTTGCTGTCTGTATTCAGTTGTGATATAGACCGGTAGCCTCTCCAGGGTGTACCATGTTACACACATCTCTGTAAAATTTTTGTAAGTCACCTTAGAGAAATCTTCTCCAATCAAATGGTTTTGCTAACTCATCTTAAAAAGCATCAACACTAAGGTATGTAAAGAATATTTTTAACTCTGATAATTGCCAAAGCTCTGCAGCATCTGGTTAAACAGTGGAATTAAATACTCTATCACCAGTGTGGGTTGATGGACAGACTGTGAGCTATTGCACTCCATTAACTCAAAGAAACTCCTTGAAGACATCATTTTAGTTGGTGTCAGAGGTATAGGGAGACAGTGAAATGTGGAAAAAAATAATTAGCTCATAGAGGTTGTTAAACAACAATAAATATATTTTCAGTACTTTTCATAATAGTGAACACCATCTCAGATCCTTGTAACATTCTGAAAAAAATTCATTTGTTGTTGCCACTTTGTTGAAAAGTTTTTCATCTTACTTACCATTACAACTCATTGGTGTAGCAGTTTAAATTAACTCATCATGAAAGAGAAACAAACATCTGTAATTCATAAGATCCACACTCAAGCAACTGTTTTATCTCTGATGTTCTTACATTTTGTCCCAAAATCAAATTACACCATTCGTTCAACAAAAATTAGCATATTTCACAACATGGAACGAAAAGCTACAAGAGGATAATCATTTTTGTTATCATTGTTTGAAATAAAGACAAAGAAGCAATGTGTTTTACATATATTTTGTAAGTGTTGAACTTGTCGAGGCATTCATGTATCTCACTGCTTCTGAGATTTAGAGATGGCTGGGAACAACTGATTGAGTATAAGGTCTCTGGGCAGAGGTGTTTGATCATGCTGATACATTTGCAAGCAAACAATGGTCAAAGTCTTCAGGGCCCTGGTGCTTTCTGTCTAAACTGTGTGGTTGTGGAACATGCATTAAAACCAGGCTCTATGGTGCTACACCAATTTTGGTACCACTGGAATAACTGTGTCAAATTAACAGTTACCTCAGGAGAATAAAATGAGGCTTATCACTTGTATTGTGAAGGAGCCGCAGGTATGATATTTTGGCAATGTTGCACGCTTCACTGCATATGATCCAGCAAGCAGGTGGCTCAATGTGAGGAAATCAGTGGCTTGAGAATGTCAATGTGATGTCAGCATTTCAGATGGATGGCTACTTGTGAGAGTTGGGGATGGACCAATTTTCCACTGGTTGGTTGACATCAAGAACCTGGTGTAGTTCCTTGGTGTGGTGTATGTGGCCCCATTGCAAGTTCCCATGACATAACCCTTCCTGCCTGACCAAAAGATCATATTCTCATGGTAAGAGCATGGATGAAATGCTCTGTTGTTTTGTGAAGCCAACCACTGCCAGAGAAAAATTATAATCACAACAAATGACCAGTATATTAATGACAATAATAATAATAATAATAATAATAATAATAATAATAATAATAATAATAATAATAATAATAGTAAAATCAACTGTGGTGACACCTAACTGGTAGAAAAGTGCAACCATCAGAAGCTTCATTTTCTTTCTGGCAGTAAGCCATAATTCTGGTATGCAATTTTCAATGAATCATGTTACATTTTGAGAGTAGCTGAGTGTCTTATTGTGATTAGCACTGTGAACTTACAGCGAGGTCTCAGGTTTGCATCAGAGCTGGTCCTTTCAGTGTGGGCTTTGCATGTTCTCATCTTGTTTGTGTGCGTTGGCTTCCTTCCTCTTCCAGGTACAGTAGTGTTCAGAATAATAGTAGTGCTATGTGACTAAAAAGATTAATCCAGGTTTTGAGTATATTTCTTATTGTTACACTCAACAAAATATAAACGCAACACTTTTGGTTTTGCTCCCATTTTGTATGAGATGAACTCAAAGATCTAAAACTTTTTCCACATACACAATATCACCATTTCCCTCAAATATTGTTCACCAAACCAGTCTAAATCTGTGATAGTGAGCACTTCTCCTTTGCTGAGATAATCCATCCCACCTCACAGGTGTGCCATATCAAGATGCTGATTAGACACCATGATTAGTGCACAGGTGTGCCTTAGACTGCCCACAATAAAAGGCCACTCTGAAAGGTGCAGTTTTATCACACAGCACAATGCCACAGATGTCGCAAGATTTGAGGGAGCGTTGCAATTGGCATGCTGACAGCAGGAATGTCAACCAGAGCTGTTGCTCGTGTATTGAATGTTCATTTCTCTACCATAAGCCATCTCCAAAGGCGTTTCAGAGAATTTGGCAGTACATCCAACCAGCCTCACAACCGCAGACCACGTGTAACCACACCAGCCCAGGACCTGCACATCCAGCATGTTCACCTCCAAGATCATCTGAGACCAGCCACTCGGCAGCTGCTGAAACAATCGGTTTGCATAACCAAAGAATTTCTGCGCAAACTGTCAGAAACCGTCTCAGGCAAGCTCATCTGCATGCTCGTCGTCCTCATCAGGGTCTCGACCTGACTCCAGTTCGTCGTCGTAATCGACTTGAGTGGGCAAATGCTCACATTCGCTGGCGTTTGGCACGTTGGAAAGGTGTTCTCTTCATGGATGAATCCCGGTTCACACTGTCCAGGGCAGATGGCAGACAGCGTGTATGGCATCGTGTGGGTGAGTGGTTTTCTGATGTCAATGTTGTGGATCGAGTGGCCAATGGTGGCGGTGGGGTTATGGTATGGGCAGGCATCTGTTATGGACGAAGAACACAGCATCACTCTGAGACAAGACCTTTCTAATTTTAGAGATATTGCTCAAATGCAAAAAAGCAGTCCTACATATTTGTTTAATATGCGCATTGAATGACATATCCTTTCTGGTCTGGAATATGCTTCCAGACCTGGTACTCATCCCTGACTTGAGCTGTCCATGTTGACCCACTTGTTCAAAAGAATAGAAAATGTTGCCATTCATCATAGTGATAAATGTTATTTGGTCTGTTAATGTGATTTACTGCATTTAGGTCAGTAATGACCACGCTGACCTACTTCCGCAGAATAAGTAGGCCAATGTGACCACAGTATCTTCAGCAGGCTTCCACTCCATTCTAAGATGCACTACTAAAACCAAAATGTAGACCATTCATGGTGCAATGTGTTTTCACTCAGACATTGACATATGATGAACTGACAAGATGTTAACAATACACATTTATCCATGAGCCACGGTGTAAAAAAAATGTTTACTGCCTTTATGCAAAGTATACGACTATATATACGACTGCTTATCTATCTATCTATCTATCTATCTATCTATCTATCTATCTATCTATCTATCTATCTATCTATCTATCTATCTATCTATCTATCTATCTATCTGTCTGTCTGTCTGTCTGTCTGTCTGTCTGTCTGTCTGTCTGTCTATCTATCTATCTATCTATCTATCTATCTATCTATCTATCTATCTATCTATCTATCTATCTATCTATCTATCATGCTCATGAGCAGATAAAGCCTGCTGGACACATAGATAAGACTGTCTGTTATTTAGAAGACTCTGTCACTGTCCTCTCCAAGACTGTGGTGGTGGACATTGTGAGAAAAATGCAATTACATAAAGTGAAAGTATTCACAGTGCTTCATTTTCAGGTTGTGTGGATTTTCTGTTTTGATATTTGTTCCTTTTTCATCCAACACACCCTTTTTTTTTTACACATCTCGCATGTGCGTGTCTTTACTGATTTAGTAGTTGTTTGAAACCATTTCTTGTCAACTGTATTTACTCTTTTTAAATTATAATGCCAACAGAAACTGTTTTTTTTTTTTGATCCTACGTTGGCCTTTGACCTCCACATTAGAGATATTACGAGGACTGCTTTCTTCACCTGCGAAATATAGGGAAGATTTGTCCCATCCTGTCTATGGCTGATGCTGAGACCCTGATTCATGCATTTGTCTTTCCTAGATTGGACTACTGCAATGTTCTATTTTCTGGTTTACCGCAGTCCAGCAATAGGCGTCTCCAATTGGTTCAAAATGCTGCTGCCAGACTTTTGACACAAAGCAGAAAGCTTGACCACTGATGGTAAATCTGCCCATTTGTCTTGGCAAAAAGTCTCCAGTTCCTATAAATTCCTGTGCTGTCTTGCATGAACTGCACATTTGAGGTCTCCCCAGAGTTGCTCAGTGATATTGAGGTCAGGTGACTGAGATGGCCACTCCAGAACCTTCACATTTTGAAACAGCCACACCACTTTTTTTTTTTTTTTTTTTTAAGACACCTATATTTGAGCTGAAGTCATTTATGGATTTTCTTTGCATTCCAAACAATTTTCCTGGTGGTTGCTGCTGAATTTTTTATTGATTTACCTGACTGTGGTTTGGTTCCAACAGAATCCCTCAATTTTCACTTCTTATTTTGAGTTTCAACACTGCTGATTGGCATTCTCAGTCCATTGGATCTCTTTTTATATCCCCTCTTTCCTCTTTTATATAGTTCAATTACCTTTTCATTGACAATTCTTATGTTTTCTCCATAACTCAGAAAGCAGAAATGTCAGTGCAACACTGGATGAAAGATGTAAGGGTCTGTCAGGAACCCAGAGATTCATTGACCTTTCATATACACACACACATTACAAGCAAACAGATCACAGTTGAGGATGATTACCTTTTGTAGCCATTCAAACCTGTTTGTGTCAACATGTGTACATGTTATCTGGCCAAAATCACCAGTGTATGAAAACTTTTGATCAGGGTCATTTGGTTGGTTTCTGTTGTCATTATGATTTAAAAAGAATAAACACAGTTGTTTGACAATAAATGGCTTCACACAACCATGAACCACGAGTGAAAAAAGTTATTGTTAACATTTATATTCTCTGAAAATTGGCCAAGAAGTCTGGTCAAAAAGTCTGCCAGGGTATGCAAATGTTTGAGCACAACTGTACATATGTATTACTGTTTCCTGCAACATGTTTCCACTGATCATCCTTGACATGTTTCAATAGCTTATTGGAGTCCACCTGGAGTAAATGCATTTAATTACACATGATTTGGAAAGGCACACACCTGTTTCCATATAAGTGCCTGTCAGAGCACAAACCAAGCATGAAGTCAAAGGAATAGTCTGTAGATCTCTGAGACATGATTGTCTTGAGGCATCAGCCTGTGAAAGGGTACAGAAACATTTCTGCTGCTTTGAATGTCCCAATGAGCACAGTGGCCTCCATAGTCCATAAATGGAAGATGTTTGGATGCACCAGGACCCTTCCCTTGATGTTCACTCTGTCAGAGTGTGCAGAGAGGAGAACCTTCCAGAAAAAAAAACAACAAAACAAAACAAAAAAAATTCTGTAGTAATCCACCAATCAGGCCTGCATGGTAGAGTTGCCAGACAGAAACCACTCCTTAGTGAAAGGCACATGGCAGCCCACCTGGAGTTTGTCAAAATGGAAATGAAGTACTCTAAGACCATGATAAACAAAATTCACTGCTCTGATGAGGCAAATATTGAACTCATTGCTGTGGATGCCAGACATGTGGCAGCATCATAAAGTGGGATGTTTTTGATTGGCAGAAGCTGGGAGACTAGTCAGGATTGAAGGGAAGATGAATGCAACAGCATTTCTTGTATATACGTTTTGTGAATTGTTCTGTAATTTGTGTCTGTAGCATGGCCCAAGCAAAGGGTCACCCCTTTGAGTCTAGTCTGCTTGAGGTTTCTTCCTCAGAGGGAGTTTTTCCTTGCCACTGCTGCTCAGGAGGTTAGTAAGGTTAGACCTTACTTCTGTGAAACACCTTGAGGCAACTCTGTTGTGATTTGGCGCTATATAAATGAAAAATAAATAAATAAATAAAATGCAGCAATGTACAGACACATCCTGGATGAAAACCTGCTCTACGGCACTCTTGACGTCAGACTGGTGCAACGGTTTATCTTTCAGCAGGACAACAACCTTAAGCACACACCCAAGATATCAAAGGAGTGGCCTCTAGGACAAATCTGTGAATGTCCTTGTGTAGCCCACCCAGAGCCCAGACCTGAATTGCATTGAATATCTCTGGAGAGATCTGAAAATGGCTGTGCACTGATGCTCTCCATCGAATCTGATGGAGCTTGAGAGGTGCTTCAAAGAGGAATGGGCGTAACTGCCCAAAGACAAGGGTGTCAAGCTTGTGGTATCATATTCAAGAAAGCCATCCATCCATCCATCCATCAGTCCATTTTCTACCGCTTTATCCAGAGTCGGGTCGCGGGGGCAGCAGCTCAAGCAAAGCCACCCAGACCTCCCGATCCACGCACACCTCCCCCATCGTCTCCGAGGGAACCCCAAGGCGTTCCCAAGCCAGCCGAGAGACATAGTCCCTCCAGCGTGTCCTCCTCCCGATGGGACGTGCCCGGAACACCTCTCCAGCGAGACATCCAGGGGGCATCCCAAAAAGATGCCCGAGCCACCTCAACTGGTTCCTTTCGACGTGGAGGAGCAGCGGCTCGACTCCGAGCTCCTCCCGAGTGAGTGAGCTCCTCAACCTATCTCTAAGGGAGCGCCCAGCCATCCTGTGGAGGAAACCCATGTCGGCCGCTTGTACTCGCGATCTCATTCTTTCGGTCATGAGCCAAATCTCATGACCATAGGTGAGCATCGGAATGTAGATCGATCGGTAAATCGAGAGCTTTGCCCCTCTACTCAGCTCTCTCTTCACCACGACGGTCAGATACAGCGACAGCATCACTGCAGATGCTGCACCGATCCGTCTATCGATCTCATGCTCCATCCGTCCCTCACTCGTGAACAAGACCCCGAGATACTTAAACTCCTCCACTTGAGACAAGGACACTCCACCGACCTGTAGAGGGCAAAGCACCTTTTCCTGGTCAAGAACCATGGCCTCAGATTTGGAGGTGCTGAATTTCATCCCGGACGCTTCACACTCGGCTGCAAACCGCCCCAGTGCATGCTGAAGGTCCTGATTTGACGAAGCCAACAGAACCACATCGTCTGCAAACAGCAGAGACGAGATTCTGTGGTTCCCAAACCAGACCCCCTCTACACCCTGGCTGTGCCTAGAAATTCTGTCCATAAAGATAATGAACAGAACCGGTGACAAAGGGCAGCCCTGGCGGAGGCCAATGTGCACTGGAAACAGGTTTGACTTACTACCGGCAATGCGAAGCAAGCTCCTGCTGCGGTCGTACAGGGACTGGATAGCCCTTAGCAAAGGACCCAGGACTTCGTACTCCCGGAGTACCCCCCACAGGGTGCCCCGAGGGACACGGTGGAACGCCTTCTCCAGATCCACAAAGCACATGTGGACTGCTTGGGCGAACTCCCATGAACCCTCGAGCACCCGATGCAGCGTGTAGAGCTGGTCCACTGTGCCGCGACCAGGACGAAAACCACACTGCTCCTCCTGAATCAGAGGTTAAGCTATTGGTTGAATTCTCCTCTCCAGTACTCCGGAATAGACCTTACCGGGAAGGCTGAGGAGTGTGATCCCCCTGTAGTTGGAAGACACCCTCCAATCCCCCTTCTTAAACAGAGGGACCACCACCCCGGTCTGCCAATAAAGAGGCACTGTCCCTGACCGCCACACGATGTTGCAGAGGCGTGTCAGCCAAGACAGTCCCACAACATCCAGAGACTTAAGGTACTCAGGACGACTTCATCCACCCCAGGAGCCTTGCCACCGAGGAGCTTTCTAACCACCTCTGTGACTTTGACCTGGGTAATGGATGAGTCTGCCTCTGAGTCCCCAGTCTCTGCTTCCTCTTCGGAAGGCGTGACGATGGGATTGAGGAGATCCTCGAAGTATTCCTTCCACCGCCCGACAACATCCCCAGTCAGGGTCAACAGCTCTCCACCCGCACCATAGACAGTGCTGGTGGAGACCTGCTTCTGCCTCCTGAGGCCTCAGACAGTTTGCCAGAATTTCTTCAAGGCCAACCAGTAGTCCTCCTCCATAGCCTCCCCGAACTCCTCCCAGACTCGAGTTTTTGCCTCTGTGACTGCACGGGCTGCAGCATGCTTGGCCTGCCGGTACCTGTCAGCTGCCTCTGGGGTCCCACCTACTAACAAAGACAAGTAGGACTCCTTCATCAGCTTGACGGCATCCCTTATGTCCGGCGTCTACCACCGGGTTCGGGGATTGCCACCACGGCAGGCACCAGAGACCTTGTGATCACAGCTATGAGCGGCCGCATCGACAATGGAGGTGGAGAACATGGTCCACTCGGACTCCATGTCTTTAACCTCCCCCGGGATCTGGGAGAAGCTCTCCCGGAGGTGGGAGTTGAAGCCCTCGCTGACAGAGGGTTCCGCCAGTCGTTCCCAGCAGACCCTCACGATACGTTTGGGCCTGCCAGGTCTGACTGGCTTCCTCCCTTCCCAGCGGATCCAACTCACCACCAGGTGGTGATCGGTCGACAGCTCAGCCCCTCTCTTCACTCGAGTGTCCAAGACGCGTGGCCGAAGGTCAGATGATACACCTACAAAGTCGATCATCGACCTGCGGCTCAGGGTGTCCTGGTGCCACGTGCACTTATGGACACCCTTGTGCTCGAACATGGTGTTCGTGATGGACAAACTGTGACTAGCACAGAAGTCCAACAACTGAACACCACTCGGGTTCAGATCGGGGAGGCCATGCTTCCCGATCACCCCCCTCCAAGTCTTACTGTCGTTGCCCACATGGGCATTGAAATCCCCTAGGAGAACAATGAAGTCCCCATTCGGAGCGCTATCTAGTACCCCTCCCAGGGACTCCAAGAAGGTTGGGTACTCTGCACTGCTGCTCGGCCCGTAGGCCGAGACAACAGTGAGAGACCTGTCCCTAACCCGAAGGTGTAGGGATGCGACCCTATTGTTCACCGGAGTGAACTCCAACACATGGCGACTGAGCAGTGGAGCAATAAGCAATGCGACCCCAGCTCTCCACCTCTCCCCGTGGGCAACGCCAGAAAAGTGGAGCGTTCACCCCCTCTCCAGGAGTTGGGTGCCAGAGGCCAAGCTGTGCGTGGAGGTGAGCCCGACTATCTCTAGTCGGTATCTCTCAATCTCCCGCACAAGCTCAGGCTCCTTCCCCACCAGCAAGGTGACATTCCATGTCCCAACAGCCAGGGGCTGTGAGCGCGGACCGGGCCGCTGGGCCACCCGCCCTGGACCGCCACCCAATCCTCTCTGCACCCGACCCCCATGGCCCCCTCTGCAGGTGGTGAACCCACAGGAGGGCAGGCCCATGTTGCTCATTTGGGCTGAGCCCGGCTGTGCCCCATGGGCTAAGGCCCGACCACCAGGCGCTCGTGCACGAGCCCTAACCCGAGGCCTGGCTCCAGGGTGGGGCCCCGGCTCCGCCATACCGGGTGATGTCTCGATTCTTGATTTTTTTACTGGTCATGGGAGCTTCTGAACTGCCCTTAGTCTGACCCGTCACCTAGGACCTGTTTGCCTTGGGAGACCCTACAAGGGGCACAAAGCCCCCAGCAACATAGCTCCTAGGATCATCCGGGTATGCAAACTCCCCCACCACGATAAAGTTGCAGCTAGAGGGGGAGTATTCAAGAAAGCCTTGAAACTGTAATTGCTGTCAAAGGTGCATCAATGAAGTATTGAGCAAAGGATGTGCACACTTATGTATGTGATGTCTTAGTTTTTATTAACTCTGCCAAAAAAGTTTTATTAAATTTTTAATAATTTTGCAAAAATTAAAAACAATACTTTTTTCATGTTGTCATTATGGGGTGTTGTGAGTAGAATTTTGAGGGGAACAAATTAATTTATTCCATTTTGGAATAAGACTGTAACAGCAAAATGTGGAAAAATGAAGTGCTGTGAATACTTTTCGGATGTATCGTATATAAGACGTGTTAGAGGCATTGATGCACCCTGTGAAACTCAAGACACATTTGTATAGGCTGTTTTTTACCTATCTGTTTCATGTTTTTGCCATTTTAAATGTGTTTGTTCTTATGTGGGGCAGTACTTTGGCTTAGTGTTTAGCACTGTTGCCTCATAGCGAGAAGGTCATGGGTCTGATTTTCACCTGTGGCCTTTCGGTGTGGAGTTTGTGTGTTCTCTCCGTGTTTACGTGGGTTCTCTCTGGGTGCTCCAGCTTCCTCCCACATCCAAATACACACAGGTTAGGTAGATTGGAAACTTTAAATGTTCTGTAGGTGTGCATGCGGGCGTTGATGTGTTTGTTTGTCTATATGTGGCCCTGCGGCAGACTGGAGCCCTGTCCAGAGTGTACCCCACCTCATGCTCTGTGGGTGCTGGGATAGGCTCCACCCCCCTGCAACCTTTAATTGGACAAAGCGGTTGAAGATGAGTGACTGAGTGTTCTTATGTGAAGCACTTTGTGATTTTTTTCTTGATGTGTTGTGTATGTTGCATACGTTTATGACTGTCTTTCTTTTTGCTCTCACTCACAAGGGAGCTGTCCTTTTGCTGAAACATTGTGCTTTTTGTCAAAGAGTAAGACGGGCATGTTTGCCGCAAAATGTTATGCAGCACACCCAGACACACACTGATGCAGTTAATTTACGATGTCCCCAAAATATTTGTCTCATAGACGTGTGTCATCATGTGTCATCATGTGGGTGGAGCTAGACTTTCTGGCAGAGGCTTGACTTACAGTTCGTTTGACTTACATGTGTTCTGAGCAAGCGTGGAAAGGTTCACATATTTCCAAAAGCAGCATGTCTGTGGTGGAGATGCATAAAGGCAAAAAAACACTCAGTGCATCATGGGAACCCCCCAGCAGTCTAAATCTATAGCAGCATAACTAAGGGATGGTTCAGGGTGACCTGATCCAGCCCTAACTACTGTATAAGCTTTAGCAAAAAGGAAAGTTTTAAGCCTAATCTTAAAAGTAGAGAGTGTGCCTGTCTCCTTGATCCGAATTGGGAGCTGGTTCCACAGGAGAGGAGCCTGAAAGCTGAAGGCTCTGCCTCCCATTCTACTCTTAAAAACCCTAGGAACTACAAGTAAGCCTGCAGTCTGAGAGCGAAGCGCTCTATTGGGGTGATATGGTACTATGAGGTCCCTAAGATAAGATGGGACCTGATTATTCAAAACCTTATAAGTAAGAAGAAGAATTTTAAATTCTATTCTAGAATTAACAGGAAGCCAATGAAAAGAGGCCAATATGGGCGAGATATGCTCTCTCCTTCTAGTCCCTGTTAGCACTCTAGCTGCAGCATTTTGAATTAACTGAAGGCTTTTCAGGGAACTTTTAGGACAACCTGATAATAATGAATTACAATAGTCCAGCCTAGAGGAAATAAATGCATGAATTAGTTTTTCAGCATCACTCTGAGACAAGACCTTTCTAATTTTAGAGATATTGCGCAAATGCAAAAAAGCAGTCCTACATATTTGTTTAATATGCGCATTGAATGACATATCCTGATCAAAAATGACTCCAAGATTTCTCACAGTATTACTAGAGGTCAGGGTAATGCCATCCAGAGTAAGGATCTGGTTAGGCACCATGTTTCTAAGATTTGTGGGGCCAAGTACAATAACTTCAGTTTTATCTGAGTTTAAAAGCAGGAAATTAGAGGTCATCCATGTCTTTATGTCTGTAAGACATTCCTGCAGTTTAACTAATTGGTGTGTGTCCTCTGGCTTCATGGATAGATAAAGGTGGGTACCATCTGCGTAACAATGAAAATTTAAGCAATGCTTTCTAATAATACAAGGGAAGCATGTATAAAGTGAATAGAATTGGTCCTAGCACCGAACCTTGTGGAACTCCATAATTAACCTTAGTCTGTGAAGAAGACTCCCCATTTACATGAACAAATTGTAATCTATTAGATCAATATGATTCAAACCACCGCAGTGCAGTGCCTTTAATACCTATGGCATGCTCTAATCTCTGTAATAAAATTTTATGGTCAACAGTATCAAAAGCAGCACTGAGGTCTAACAGGACAAGCACAGAGATGAGTCCACTCTCTGAGGCCATAAGAAGATCATTTGTAACCTTCACTAATGCTGTTTCTGTACTATGATGAATTCTAAAACCTGACTGAAACTCTTCAAATAGACCATTCCTCTGCAGATGATCAGTTAGCTGTGTTACATCTACCCTTTCAAGAATTTTGAGAGAAAAGTAAGGTTGGAGATTGGCCTATAATTAGCCAAGATAGCTGGGTCAAGTGATGTCTTTTTAAGTAATGGTTTAATTACTGCCACCTTAAAAGCCTGTGGTACATAGCCAACTAATAAAGACAGATTGATCATATTTAAGATCAAAGCATTAATTAATGGTAGTGCTTCCTTGAGCAGCCTGGTAGGAATGGGGTCTAATAGACATGTTGATGGTTTGGAGGAAGTAACTAATGAAAATAACTCAGACAGAACAATCGGAGAGAAAGCGTCTAACCAAATACCAGCATTACTGAAAGCAGCCAAAGATAACAATATGTCTTTGGGATGGTTATGAGTAATTTTTTCTCTAATAGTTAAAATTTTATTAGCAAAGAAAGTCATAAAGTCATTACTAGTTAAAGTTAAAGGAATACTTGGCTCAGTAGAGCTCTGACTCTTTGTCAGCCTGGCTACAGTGCTGACAAGAAACCTGGGGTTGTTCTTATTTTCTTCAATTAGTGATGAGTAGTAAGATGTCCTAGCTTTACGGAGGGCTTTTTTATAGAGCAGGGGTAGGCAACCTGTTCCAGAAAGAGCCATGAGGGTGCAGGTTTTCTTTGCAGCCACTGACTCCACCAGGTGATTTTACTGATTAATATCACTTTGAGCAGATGGAATCAGTTAATCAGTGAAATCACCTGGTGGAGTCAGTGGCTGCAAAGAAAACCTGCACCCTCATGGCTCTTTCTGGAACAGGTTGCCTACCCCTGTTATAGAGCAACAGACTCTTTTTCCAGGCTAAGTGAAGATCTTCTAAATTAGTGAGACGCCATTTCCTCTCCAACTTACGGGTTATCTGCTTTAAGCTGCGAGTTTGTGAGTTATACCACGGAGTCAGGCACTTCTGATTTAAGGCTCTCTTTTTCAGAGGAGCTACAGCATCCAAAGTTGTGCTCAATGAGGATGTAAAACTATTGACGAGATAATCTATCTCACTCACAGAGTTTCGGTAGCTACTCTGCACTGTGTTGGTATATGACATTGGAGAACATAACAAAGAAGGAATCATATCCTTAAACCTAGTTACAGCGCTTTGCGAAAGACTTCTACTGTAATGAAACCTATTCCCCACTGCTGGGTAGTCCACTAAAGTATATGTAAATGTTATTAAGAAATGATCAGACAGAAGGGGGTTTTCAGGGAATACTGTTAAGTCTTCAGTTTCCATACCATAAGTCAGAACAGGATCTAAAGTATGGTTAAAGTGGGGGGTGGACTCATTTACATTTTGAGCGAAGCCAATTGAGTCTAATAATAGATTAAATGCAGTGTTGAGGCTGTCATTCTCAGTATCTATGTGGATGTTAAAATCACCCACTATAATTATCTTATCTGAGCTAAGCACTAAGTCAGACAAAAGGTCTGAAAATTCACAGAGAAACTCACAGTAACGAACAGGTGGACAATAGATAACAACAAATAAAACCGGTTTTGGGGACTTCCCATTTGGATGGACAAGACTAAGAGTCAAGCTTTCAAATGAATTAAAGCTCTGTCTGGGTTTTTGATTAATTAATAAGCTGGAGTGGAAGATTGCTGCTACTCCTCCTCCTCGGCCTGTGCTACGAGCATTCTGACAGTTAGTGTGACTCGGGGGTGTTGACTCATTTAAACTAACATATTCATCCTGCTGTAACCAGGTTTCTGTAAGGCAGAATAAATCAATGTTGATCAATTATTATATCATTTACTAACAGGGACTTAGAAGAGAGAGACCTAATGTTTAATAAACCACATTTAACTGTTTTAGTCTGTGGTGCAGTTGAAGGTGCTATATTGTTTTTTCTTTTTGAATTTTTATGCTTAAATAGATTTTTACTGGTTGTTGGTGGTCTGGGAGCAGGCACCGTCTCTACGGGGATGGGGTATTGGGGGGATGAGGGGTGATGTGAATCATGGTGATCTTTTTCACACCAAAGCTGCACAAAATCTGCACGACTAATCATGTGTGCTTTATGATTGATTTTTAAATCCTTTATTGCCTAAATTATTCAAGAGAGACATGGTTTATGTGTGAGGAACTGTAATGTATTTAGCAGATATCTTTCTTATTATGCCACTTTGGAATGTGCCATATACTGAATGTGTGGATCCATGTACAACCCCAATTCCAATGAAGTTGGGATGTTGTGTAAAATGTAAATAAAAACAGAATACAATGATTTGCAAATCCTCTTCAACCTTTATTCAATTGAATACACCACAAAGACAAGATATTTAATGTTCAAACTGATAAACTTTATAGTTTTTGTGCAAATAATTGCTCATTTTGAAATGGATGCCTGCAACACGTTTCAAAAAAGCTGGGACAGTGGTATGTTTACCACTGTGTTACATCACATTTCCTTCTAACAACAGTCAATAAGCATTTGGGAACTGAGGACAATTGTTGAAGCTTTGGAGGTGGAATTCTTTCCCATTCTTGCTTGATGTACAACTTCAGTTGTTCAACAGTCCGGGGTCTCCGTTGTCGTATTTTGCGCTTCATAATGCTCCACACATTTTCAGTGGGTGACAGTTCTGGACTGCAGGCAACCAGACTAGTACCCGCACTCTTATACTACGAAGCCACGCTGTTGTAACACGTGCAGAATGTGGCTTGGCATTGTCTTGCTGAAATAAGCAGGGACGTCCCTGAAAAAGATGTTGCTTGGATGGCACCATGTGTTGCTCCAAAACCTTGATGTACCTTTCAGCATTGATGGTGCCATCACAGATGTGTAAGTTGCCCATGCCATAGGCATTAACACACCCCCATACCATCACAGATGTTGGCTTTTGAACTTTGCGCTGGTAGCAATCTGGATGGTCTTTTTCTTCTTTTGTCTGGAGGACACAACTTTCCATGATTTCCAAAAACAATTTGAAATGTGGACTCATCAGACCACAGCACACTTTTTCACTTTGCATCTCTGCATTTCAAATGAGCTGAGGCCCAGACAAGGAGGCGGCATGGGATTCAATGTTGGTTTTCAGCCTTGCCGCTTACGTGTAGAAAGTTCAGATTCTCTGAAATGTCTGATTATATTATGGACTGTAGATGATGAAATCTCTAAATTCCTTGCAATTGAATGCTGAGAAACATTGTTCTTAAACTGTTGGACTATTTTTTCATGCAGTTGTTCACAAAGTGGTGATCCGCGCCACATCTTTCTTTGTGAACGGCTGATCCTTTTGGGGACGCTCCTTTTATACCCAATCATGACACTCACCTGTTTCCAATTACGTGTTCTTTGAGTATTCACCAACTTTCCCAGTCTTTTATTGCCTGTCCCAACATGTTTGAAACGTGTTGCAGGCATCCATTTCAAAATGAGCAAATATTTGCACAAAAACAAAAACGTTTATCAGTTTAAACATTACATATCCTGTCTTTGTGGTGTATTCAGTTGAATATAGGTTGAAGAGGATTTGCAAATCATTGTATTCTGTTTTCATTTACATTTTACACAATGTCCCAACTTCATTGGAATTGGAGTTGTATTTTCTACCTTTTGCTTCATGCAAAATTACCTCACGCTAGATTAATATTGTGTGAACACAAATATACGAGGGCTGTCCGTAAAGTATAGGTCCTTTTTATTTTTTTCAAAAACTATATGGATTTCATTCATATGTTTTTACGTCAGACATGCTTGCACCCTCGTGCACATGCGTGAGTTTTTCCATGCCTGTCGGTGACGTCATTCGCCTGTGAGCACTCCTTGTGGGAGGAGTCGTCCAGCCCCTCGTCGGAATTCCTTTGTCTGAGAAGTTGCTGAGAGACTGGTGCTTTGTTTGATCAAACTTTTTTCTAAACCTGTGAGACACATCGAAGTGGACATGGTTCGAAAAATTAAGCTGGTTTTCAGTGAAAATTTTAACAGCTGATGAGAGATTTTGAGGTGATTCTGTCGCTTTAAGGACTTTTCACGGTGCGAGACATCGCGCTGCGCTCTCAGGCAGCGTCATCAGCCTGTTTCAAGCTTAAAACCTCCACATTTCAGGCTCTATTGATCCAGGACGTCGTGAGAGAACAGAGAAGTTTCAGAAGAAGTCGGTTTCAGCATTTTATCCGGATATTCCACTGTTAAAGGAGATTTTTTTAATGAAAGACGTGCGGACGGGTCCGCGCGTCGGGACGCAGCCGACGCGGTGCGGCGGCACAGGAAAAACACCTCCGTGTTGATAACCATTTGTAAAATCCAGGCGGCTTTTGATGGCTTTCAGTGGAGTGAGTATATGAGAAATTGTTTATCAGCTGGAGATGTTCCAACTTGTCCTCAAGGCTTCCAACAGAGGTGTTTTTCCTGTGGCGGAGCGTCGCGGCGGCTGCGAGCCAACGCTGCAATCCGCCTGCACGTCTTTCATTAAAATATAACTATAATATAAATAAATATAATATAACTTTTTCTGAGTTATCTGGATGTCTTGGTGGCTTTCCTCATTCTTCTCCTTCTTGCACAGTCACTCAGTGTTTGAGAACTGTCTACTCCACATAGATTTACGATAGAGTACTATACTGTTTGTATTTCTTCATAATTCCCAAGTGCAGAACCAACAGACTGAAAAACTCCTTTGTCCCTCAGGCCATCAAGTTATACAACTCCTCACTCGGGGGGAGGAGGAGGAACAGGAAGACAGAGGTTAGGTCTTCAGTGACTTGGAAATGTTCATGTATCCATCTCTTGACTCGTCTGAAGAAAACTGTCAATAACACTGATTATATGGCTGCAACATTGCATGTGCCCTAATCGGCTGATTACCGATCAAATATTTTCCCATATCGGACAGGTTGCCGTGGCAATCGGTCCACAACGTGAATTTTCATTACAAATTAGGAAGCTAAAAACACGATTAGAAAAACTAAGTAGAACATAAACGTACTCAATAAGTATCTAAATATCTTTTTCACGTGGACCTCACAGATGCTTGGTCCATACTGCAAACACCTTTGTCTGATATTTCCCCATATAGACCTCTCACTTGATTAATAAGTCTTTATTATTTATTGGTAGTATAACAAAGCATTCCATTACTTATGCAACCCATTATCTTAGCTTTTATATTTTAATTAATTTATACCAAGTTTTAGAGTTTTGCTTTCAGGTAAGGCATATAATTTTAGAAACTTGTATGTTTTGTATTTTTTGGATTTGAAATGGCATTAACATATTAAAATTTGTGAAATACCAAATGTTCCAAAACTTTTGGAGGGCACTGTATGTCATGAAGTAGAGATTTGTTTTCACTGTCAGTTTGAAGGTCCCAATTTAAATGATCAGCTAAAGAGTCCTGAATTGCTGTTCTGAAGAAACTGGACAGAATATAAAATGTGTAAAATATCAACGAGGCACACACCTTTTCACAGCACTGTAACTGTTTGTATTCCCATTGTGATACAGTTTCAACTCTTCATTAATAATGTGTGCTGTGATGCCCATGTAGTTGTCCAATAATCCACTTAAGATAGGGTGCTTTGTTTGCACCCTTGAAATTAAATCAGCTGTTATCAAGTTAGTTTCAGGAAACAATTCAGTGTAGAAAATGGACAGATTTCTTCCTTGACAGAGATGTTCCTCAAGAAAACGTCCATTCAAGGCAAAACCTGTCTTACTTTCATTACAAATTTATTTTCAAAACTTAATTTTTTATAGTATTACAAATGTACTGTCAGAGCACAGGATTTTCTCAAAACAAATCTTTACCAAGTTTTATATATTTGCAATACGCCTGCTTCCCCATTGCATTGGTTGAGACCAGTAGGCCAGATATATTTTTATATTTATGCTGTCTACATGTTTAAAATGTATAGAATTAAAAAAAAGAATGTTAGACCTGACCTTGCACCACCACCTTGTTGGCATTCTCGAAAATACATGTGAGACAGCTGAGGTAATCCGTTGCTCTGACAACTCTGTCAGTTATCTGGCAGCTGTCAGTCTTCATGTAGGTTCTCACAGAGGCCCCAGCTGGTCATCTCGCCCTTATTTATGGGATGAAATTGAGCTGCTTCCCACTCACCTGTTCCCTTGCTCTCCTTGTTATTGGTTAATGTTATTGGATAGATTCAATAGTGGGAAATAATGTATTATTTATCGAGCTGAGGTAGGCATTATTTATTGAGTGGAATTTGTCCAGTTTCCTTTAGTACCAAATGGCAATTGATTTTATTTTATTTTTCCCTCTTCTTTATGGCAGAATCTCACAACGATGAAAGCGAAAAGTATCCAGCAAGACAAGAAAGAACAAAGGAAACAAATGAAAGCTTGAAGGTCATCTGCTAAATCCTTCCTCGTAATTCTGAAACCCAAGATTATTTGTTTTGCCACATCTGCAGTGACTGCAGAGTGCATCATCTTTAGGCCTGCAGAATTAACATCTCCAACTAACCTGTGGCTCCAGAATAAGTACAAGCCAATTATTAACAACTGAGGTCGGTGAGAGCAGAAAATGACACAGCCAACTTCTCTGCAATAATAATTGGAGTGGAAAAAATCCCACAGGACATATTTAAAACAAATGACACAAAGATGGGCATTGCACAGGAAAACACTTTACTGAAACTAATGCCCAGCAGCATTAAGAACATAATTATAAAATAATCAAACTGTGTTTATTTGTCAATCATGCATCATAATGGGTAAAAGAAAATACACATGAATAACAATGCAAGTCAAGTACTGAAGCATGTTCTGGTATTACTTATTGCCACACACTACTATGGCCACCTTCTAGGCAGTCTATCTTTATCTTAAGAACAAACAATTTGCTTGGATACTTTGTAACTCTTAGGTCTAGAAATGTATGTAGTAAAGCAACAACTGGTGACCTCAAACCAGAGAAGACAACCAATATCAGTCCATCATTCTTTAATCAGAGTTGTGTCACAAGCCAAGGTCAAAAGCAGACAATCCATCAATGAAGTAAAGGTACCCATGATACCCCATCACACAAGAGCAGGGTTGGGGAATCATGTGTCATGAAGGGCAGATACATTGCATGTTTTTCTTGCTACTAATCACATACGCAGGTGATTTCATTAATGTTCAAGTGTCTCAGCAGGTGATTTCATTGACAACCAGGTGTTTATGTTCAGGGGAGAAGCTCATCAGCAACCCACCTGCTGAGGTGATTGGTTGCAAGGAAAACCAGCAGTGTCTCGGCCCTCGTTGCACACCCCTGCTGTCTGAATGAAAATTCAACTTACATTCCGGAACAGTTGGGTGCATTCCCGAACCTCTGACAGCATTCTGACTGCATTCTAAACAGTCAGACACATTTGTGTGGTTGGTCTGAATGTTTGGCCCATGTTCAAAATATTCAAGATGGATTTGAAGTGGAAAAATATCTAATGGCAGTGAGCATTCTCATTGAATACTGACAGCAGTCTAAAAATTCCCATGGCATCCCAACTGCATTTGAAACAATCTGAATGGGTTCAAGTGACATTGTGCAATGGCCAGGCAACACAGAACCTGCCAGACTCCCCAGAATGTGGCACAAATTAAACACAATGCACCTGGATCACAGCCCATGTGCTGCCAGGACCCATTCTGGCAGTGAAATAGACAAGCAGGAATGTACCTGGAATGGCATTAGAATGTCCCGAGTGGGAACCGAATGCAACACAAATGCCATCAGAATTATCCCGGTGACACCTGAATGTCACAGGAATGCGACCAGAATGTCCCAAGTGGCACTCAAATGCAACACGAATGTGCCCAGAACATCCCGATTGGGCCCCAAACAGGGTTGGACCAAATTCAGTGCAACACCGGATAGGATAAGAATGGCTAGTTGGCACAACACACCAGTTGTCTCGGCCTAGTGCAGCGTACCCCACCTTCTTGGAGTCCCTGGGATAGATAGCGCTCCGACTGGGTACTCCATTATTCTCTTGGAGGATTTCAATGCCCACGTGGGCGGCGACAGTGAGACCTTGAGGGGGTGATCAGGAAGCACAGCCTCCCCTGATCTGAACCCAAGTGGTGTTCAGTTGTTGGACTTCTGTGCTAATCACAGTTTGTCCATCACGAACACCATGTTCGAGCACAAGGGTGTCCATAAATGCACATGGCACCAGGACAGCCTGAGCCGGAGATCGATGATCGACTTTATAGTCATATCATTTGACCTTCGGCCACGTGTCTCGGACACTTAAGCGAAGAGAGGGGCTGAGCTGTCGACTGATCACCACCTGGTGGTGAGTTGGATCCGCTGGGAGGGGAGGAAGCCGGTCAGACCTGGCAGGCCCAAACGTATCATGAGGGTCTGCTGGGAATGACTGGTGGAACCCTCTGTCAGCGAGGTCTTCAACTCACAAGGTCACTGGTGCCTGTCACAAGATCTCTGGTGCCTGTCGCGGCGGCAATCCCCAAACCCGGTGGTGGACGCCGGAAATAAGGGATGCCGTCAAGCTGAAGAAGGAGTCCTACTTGTCTTTGTTAGTAGGTGGGACCCCGGAGGCAGCTGACAGGTACCGGCAGGCCAAGCGTGCCACAGCCCGTGCGGTCACAGATGCAAAAACTCAAGTCTGGGAGGAGTTCGGGAGGCCATGGAGGACGACTATCAGTCGGCCTCGAAGAAATTCTGGCAAACCGTCTGACACCTCAGGAGGTGGAAACAGCTCTCCACTAGCACTGTCTACGGTGCAGGTGGAGAGCTGTTGACCCTGACTGGGGATGTTGTCGGGCAATGGAAGGAATACTTCGAGGATCTCCTCAATCACATTGTCACGTCTTCTGAAGAGGAAGCAGAGACTGGGGACTCAGAGGCAGACTCATCCATTACCCGGGCCAAAGTCACGGAGGTGGTTAGAAAGCTCCTCAGTGGCAAGGCTCCTGGGGTGGATGAAATCCATCCTAAGTACCTTAAGTCTCTGGATGTTGTGGGACTGTCATGGTTGACATGCCTCTGCAACACTGCGTGGTGGTTGGGGACAGTGCCTCTGGATTGGCAGAGGTGTGTTCCAGCTACAGGGGGATCACACTCCTCAGCCTCCCTGGTAAGGTCTATTCCAGAGTTTTTCTAGTATTTTGGAAAATTGTGGAAGTAAATGAAATAATGCTTCTTCCCGGTTTTGTACAGTGGAATGACTTTGGCTATTTTCATCTTGTTTGGGAATGAACCAGTTTGAAATGATAAATTACAGATGTATGTTAAAGGTTTTGAGATCCCTTCAATGGTTGTCATATCAATGTCATTATAATCAGTTGATGTTTTGTTTTTACATTTTTTAACAATATGTAATATTCTTCATCAGTAGGAAAGCAGCAAAGTTAAATAAGTTAATAAAGGCTGAACACAGTGGTTCTCCAAGTGTGTGCTGCAACTCCCTGATGTGCCACAAAGGTATTGCAGGTGGGCTACAAGAGGTAATTAACCCAGTAACGCTGTACATATCATGTTTGACATACATTTCATAGGTCAGGCATTATATAGTTAAAACTAGAAGCACTCGGACAGCGCAAACCTCTGTCAAGGCCATAGGGTAACTGATGTCACATGGAATACCCTTTGGCAAAGAGACTTATTCCACATCATTTCACGCATCTACCATCATGTTTCAGATTCAGTGATTAACCTTCTGGGGTCCGAGGGCATTTTTTGGACAGTTCACTCGCCTGGCATAAATGTTTTATTATTGCTGTTAACAGCTCTGCCTGCATCCCACAATCAAGTTTTATGTCTCTTTTTTTAGGACAACCTGTACTTTCAAAATATATATGCTATAGTTGTGTTTTATAAGTGTAATAACGGTTTACAATCAGAAATAAGAAAGGAACAAGTAAAGCAGAGAGTAATTTTCCACACAAATTTATTCAAAACACACAGCAAACTATAATAAACTAGTAACACATCACTCCTAAAAACAAGCTTTGGTGTGTCACGTGAGGTGAATCTGCCCTACGATTGGATTTTGGAAAACCATATGACTGTGAAATAATTCCGATTGGACACTCACATTACTCATGTCATCACACAGCTTTTATGAGGAGTACAAAGATGGTGGATGGTGGCTCGGAAGCCCGCTTAGTTAACTTTTTAGCAAAAAAAAGTAAGTTTCTATCTCATATCATTAAAAAGTTATTTATAATTTAGTAAGGCTTGGTCTCAGCCATCTGCCCCAGAGGGTTAAACCCTTAGATCTTCAGCAAATGTATTTATAAAGAGAAACTGCATGAACTACACAAGTTTTTTTTATTTATTATTATTTTCTAATAACAAGTTTATTCAATGAGGAGAAACAAATGCTAAATTATTGTTGTGTCTTCATTTTTGTTCAGCCTTTGTGACCCAAAAATGTTGAAATTGGCCCTATCCTGCAATGATAAAGAATCCTTTAATAAAAATACTGGATCTGGATCGTGTTCTGGCTCATTACCAAAATTTAATGACTTCTAAGCTAGGCCAAGATACACCCCTGGTAAAAATTTTATTGAAATCCGTTGAGGATTTTTTTGAGTAATCCTGCTAACCAGTGTTGCCACAGTTACTTTGAAAAACTAATCCAATTACTGATTACTGAATACTCCTTGAAAAAGTAACTTAGTTACTTTACTGATTACTCAATTGAAAAAGTAACTAAGTTAGATTACTAGTTACTTTTTAGTTACTTTCCCCAGCTGCCGACAACAACTCTCTGCCACCTCAATATGACAGTGATACCTGTTTTGCCAAAACTCACTTTATAGTCACCCTTTCTTGACTTCAATGAAACTAAATACTTGTTTTATAAAAAGTAAAATAAAGACCTCTTTCTTGACCTCATATTTAACTGTTGACAGCACTGTAACAGTAAAACTTGCAATTTCTAACCTACATTGTTTATAAATGTAACTACTACATTTTTTCTAACATTTTGCTAACATTTAATTTCTCTCTAAACATTTTACTTGTCAAAATTATTATTATTTTAAGTAGTATTAGTAGTTGTAGTAAAAAAACGGCTTCAAAACTGGACCTTTAATCTAGGGGTGTTGTGGGGGGGCACATCCTTGCCCCACACCCCCATTCCATCTGGATTCACCCCTGCTTTGGCGTTTGAGCACAAAGAATGGGTAACATTTATTTATGCACAAAACATGACCAGATTTACAGGTAAGAAAGTTTTATTGCTTTTTCACATCATGTGGTCCTCAGAAAGAGAGTTTAGGTGCATTTGAGTGGAAAATAGTGTTAGTTGTTGACGCGTCGCGAAGGATCAGCTGTTTTTAACGAGCAGATACAGAGCAACTCAGCTAAACGACTAAAATAACAGCTCAATATAATAAGGTGTGAGGGACACCACATTTACTGACTGTAATAATGTTAGTCACAAAACCTAACGTACCTCAGGAAGTGTGCTGACGAGCGTGAGACCTCACCCCCTCCTCTTTCACAGACCATGCATCAAACCTGGACGTTCTCTACATCCACTGATGATGAGATGGCTCTCGAGACGACGATCTCCCCCGTCTGGTCACAAGGTCGAGTCTCTGGCAAATACACACTGTGTACTCCAGACTTAAATGCCACCATGCTCCAATCCGTGTAGATGCACCACAGCTGTGAGTCCTGACGAGCTGCACTTGATCAGCCTCAGGTGATCAGGGTGAGGTCCTGGTAACTCAGCCACACAGCCACTCAGTCCTAAATGCGTGCCACCTGGAAGGAAAAACAAAAGACAGAACAGAAGACAGAAACAAAGGCAGCCAGGCACCCCCAGCCACAACAGCACCCCACCCTCACTGGAAGCCTCCCGGCGACCACACAAACCTGGCCCAGGAGAAACACCCCCCTCCAGGGACCATGGCTGGAAACCGTATCTGCATTCATCTTCCAACAGAATCTTCATCCAACAGAACGGTTGACGTCTTCTCCTCTGACTGCATCTTTGCCTTTGTTTCTGTCAGTCAATTAGCACAGGTGTGGCCAGGAGTTCTTGAACCTGTGCGGTCAGCCTTTGTCCAACCATGTTTAAAGTCTGATTAGTCATAAAACAAAAAAGACAAACACAAACAACCAAACCACCCCCCCCCCTCCCAGAGGACCGTCCCATCAAACCCCGGGAAGAGGAGAAAAGAAAAACAACCCAAACTTAAGCTTGCAAATAAAAATGCTAACACCCCCCCCCCCCCCCCCCCCGACGACATGTAGGGACCAACACCCCCCAGAGGACATCCCGCCAGCTCCAGGAGTAATAACCACAGCCGAGGTCCCTCTGGGATCCAACGTCACCCACGGGGACTCCCAGCGCCTACCAGAGGACCATTCCATCAACCCCAGGAGATGCCTCCCCTCATGACCAACGGACCCAGCCCCGGCCGTCCACGGCTAGATGGACCCACAGCCCTTTCCCCCCCAGAGGACACCACAGTCACACCCTGAGGGCGGAAACTGGGGGGAAAAACAAAAGAAAAGAAAAAAAAAGATACAAACAAAACAACCCCAACCCCACCCCCTTGGCGCAGTGGAAACTGGAAGCACGTCCAGCATCACCAACCATGACTATACCCCAGAAGCCAACCTGGAGGAGTGGAACAGCGGCTAAGGCAGACGGCACAAAACGGTGCCACCCCTCTGACTTCCAAACCAGCCACCAGCTGCGGGTATATCCCACTGCCCCAAACCTCAGCCACGCCGATGGCAGATGGCTCAAAGGCGCGCTGAAGCCCGAGGTGGAACAGGGAATCAACAAACAAAAAAAACCAACACCCCAAACCCCCCCCTCCCCCTCCCAGGTGCAGAGGTTACCTGGGAAACGCCCAGCATAACCAAACTGCACCACTCCAGCAACGCCGACATGTACGGCTCACACGGCTGGAGCCAGAGGAGAAGAGAGGGCAAAACAAAAAACAAAAAAAAAAAAGAAAAAAGAAAAAACAACCCAATTACCCCCCCATCACCCCCCAGGGGACCGTCCCATCAAACCCTGGGAGGTGAAACCAAAAGAAATAAAAAGAAAGACTAACAGACTAACATGCAGTTATTTGGGTCCTTTTTATCCTCCAGATAGACTGCAGGGTCACGACCCCAGAACACGAAATAGTGTTAAAAAATCCCACACAAAAACCAACTCAAAAACCACCCACAAAAAATGAACCAACACAAAACTAATAAGTGATTTATACCGTCAAGCTCAAACAAATGGAACACACCTGTTCCAACTTAAGAGCTTAACGGTAATGTGACTCAGTCACCAACAGAGGGAGCCAGAGTGCTGAAAATAAAAAAACCCCTTTGGTAACAGAGAAAATAATTCATGCTGCTTTTCCTGTGAGCAGCTGTGTGTAACACACAACCAAAAATGTGCTTCAACTAAATTACGCCGGAGCTGTCACAACAGACGCAGTAGCTATCTTTACCCGGGGAAACGGGGCTACAACTGTAACAACAGGAAGCACAGCGACCCGTGCCACAGAGCTCCGCCGTGCGCGTTCACCCATTACAGACACACTCTTGCAGCTCCCGTTTAAACCTCCTATCCGGTCGAAGTGTGACGCGAAGCCGTCGCCAGTCACACTCCACCACGACCCTCGGATAAGGCACACACAGGAACACGGCTGCAAGAGAGCTCAAATCAGTATTCGATAATGGGTTCGCAAACACGCACCATCCGGGCGGAGAGCACCCGCAACTGATCCGGATAACTTCTGAACGTCTGCTGCCGCCTTCCCGGCGCGTTACCATCTCTGCTACCGCTGGGTCCGTGATGTATGGCCAGAGACTACTGTTGTGTGTAGGACGCAGGACGGAGAACCGACCAGCGTTTGAAGGACCCAGTATAAAATAAGCAGAGCACGGTACAAAGGATAACAAAATTTAATGACATAACAGTGCTGTGATGAAAGTACAAACAAATAAGTGCGCGGTCTGCGAGGTGGATTAACGGTGCGCTCCCAGCTGCACAAACGGTCCGGAGCCAGAAACAATTCAGACCCAAGGACCCCGCCGACACCCCCCAGGTGGCCGCGACAAACCGAGTCTGTGAAAGAAGACACCATCATGTGAGTCCACACTCCACACACAGAGAGACCGCTCAAAGGTGTACATAAACAGCAAACACTTCCTGGCTTAATTACTAATCAGCTTCCCGCCCTGCAGGCATGGAACACCCAGTTCACATACTCAAACTGCAGTGGAAGCTGATTAAACGACTAACATAACAGCTCAATATAATAAGGTGTGAGGGACACCACATTTACTGACTGTAATAATGTTAGTCACAAAACCTAACATACCTCAGGAAGTGTGCTGACGAGCGTGAGACCTCACCCCCTCCTCTTTCACAGACCATGCATCAAACCTGGACGTTCTCTGCATCCACTGATGATGAGATGGCTCTCGAGACGACGATCTCACCCATCTGGTCACAAGGTCGAGTCTCTGGCAAATACACACTGTGTACTCCAGACTTAAATGCCACCATGCTCCAATCCGTGTAGATGCACCACAGCTGTGAGTCCTGACGAGCTGCACTTGATCAGCCTCAGGTGATCAGGGTGAGGTCCTGGTAACTCAGCCACACAGCCACTCAGTCCTAAATGCGTGCCACCTGGAAGGAAAAACAAAAGACAGAACAGAAGACAGAAACAAAGGCAGCCAGGCACCCCCAGTCACAACACATATATGCTAAATATGTCAATGGTCTTTTGGCTGCCCCCACATGTTCAGATCACCACAGTGGATCCAATACAAATCCATATTCGGTTCTGGAACAAGTTTTATGCTGGATGTCATTCCTGACATAATTCCAGCTTTACTTGGGGAAACACAGACAGCCCCTGGTCTCTCTAAGAGGTCTCCCATCCAAGTAGTTATCAGATTTCGGTGCCAATCTAAAACTGTGATTAAACATTAGGGTGCACTTAAATTGGTGCCAGCATTGTACAGTGTGAAAATGACTGGCATAAGGGCCCATTCACACATAACACGACTGAAGACAAGTAGCGCACAGAGGAAGAATTGCTATTGCCATTCGTGAAAAATTGGAGCTGCCTCAAATGCCTCGTACACCTGTTGCTACAACCATTCGTGCACAGAAGCGGCTAAAAGACAGAAAGTGCCCTTCACTTGGTCATTCAATCACCCTCTTGGCAGGTGACATCCAAATTTCAGGTGTCACACATGAACATCTAACACTGCTGGCTGGACACAAATGGTGTGTGGAGTGTGTCGTTATCGTCCACCCCCCAACACAAATGGCGTGTGGAGTGTCTCGTCAAACAAATGGAAATAAATGTTAAATGGACTGCATTTATATAGAGCTTTTCCATCTGCATCAGACTGTCAAAGCGCTTTACAAATAATGCCTCACATTCACCCCAATGTGAGTGTGTTGCCATACAAGGCGCTCACTACACACCAGGAGCAACCAGGGGATTAAGGACCTTACCCAAGGGCCCTTAGTAATTTTCCAGTCAGGCTGGGATTTGAACCAAGGATCTTCTGGTCTCAAGCCCAAAGCCTTAACCACAAGACCATCACCTTCCCCAAACACATAATAACACATACATAAAATTAAAATCACAGAACAAAGCGACAGAGAGTGAGCCTTTATTCTGTGACTTGCTGAGGTCCACTGACAGAGGCGACGTCACATATCAAATCAAATCAAATCAATTTTATTTATATAGCGCCAAATCACAACAAACAGTTGCCCCAAGGCGCTTTATATTGTAAGGCAAAGCCATACAATAATTACGGAAAAACCCCAACGGTCAAAACGACCCCCTGTGAGCAAGCACTTGGCGACAGTGGGAAGGAAAAACTCCCTTTTAACAGGAAGAAACCTCGAGCAGAACCAGGCTCAGGGAGGGGAAGTCTTCTGCTGGGACTGGTTGGGGCTGAGGGAGAGAACCAGGAAAAAGACATGCTGTGGAGGGGAGCAGAGATCAATCACTAATGATTAAATGTAGAGTGGTGCATACAGAGCAAAAAGAGAAAGAAATACTCAGTGCATCATAGGAACCCTCCAGCAGTCTAAGTCTATAGCAGCATAACTAAGGGATGGTTCAGGGTCACCCGATCAAGCCCTAACTATAAGCTTTAGCAAAAAGGAAAGTTTTAAGCCTAATCTTAAAAGTAGAGAGGCTGTCTGTCTCCCTGATCCGAATTGGGAGCTGGTTCCAGAGGAGAGGAGCCTGAAAGCTGAAGGCTCTGCCTCCCATTCTACTCTTACAAACCCTAGGAACTACAAGTAAGCCTGCAGTCTGAGAGCGAAGTGCTCTATTGGGGTGATATGGTACTATGAGGTCCCTACGATAAGATGGGACCTGATTATTCAAAACATATCAATCAATCAATCAACTTTTTTCTTGTATAGCGCCAAATCACAACAAACAGTTGCCCCAAGGCGCTCCACATTGCAAGGCAAGGCCATACAATAATTATGAAACACAGTCTACGTCTAAAGCAACATAACCAAGGGATGGTCCAGGGTCACCCGATCCAGCCCTAACTATAAGCCTTAGCGAAAAGGAAAGTTTTAAGCCTAATCTTAAAAGTAGAGAGGGTATCTGTCTCCCTGATCTGAATTGGGAGCTGGTTCCACAGGAGAGGAGCCTGAAAGCTGAAGGCTCTGCCTCCCATTCTACTCTTACAAACCCTAGGAACTACAAGTAAGCCCGCAGTCTGAGAGCGAAGCGCTCTAATGGGGTAATATGGTACTATGTGGTCCCTACGATAAGATGGGACCTGATTATTCAAAACCTTATAAGTAAGAAGAAGAATTTTAAATTCTATTCTAGCATTAACAGGAAGCCAATGAAGGGAGGCCAACACGGGTGAGATATGCTCTCTCCTGCTAGTCCCCGTCAGTACTCTAGCTGCAGCATTCTGAACCAACTGAAGGCTTTTTAGGGAACTTTTAGGACAACCTGATAATAATGAATTACAATAGTCCAGCCTAGAGGAAACAAATGCATGAATTAGTTTTTCAGCATCACTCTGAGACAAGACCTTTCTGATTTTAGAGATATTGCGTAAATGCAAAAAGGCAGTCCTACATATTTGTTTAATATGCGCTTTGAATGACATATCCTGATCAAAAATAACTCCAAGATTTCTCACAGTATTACTAGAGATCAGGGAAATGCCATCCAGAGTAACAATCTGGTTAGACACCATGCTTCTAAGATTTGTGGGGCCAAGTACAATAACTTCAGTTTTATCTGAGTTTAAAAGCAGGAAATTAGAGGTCATCCATGTCTTTATGTCTGTAAGACAATCCTGCAGTTTAGCTAATTGGTGCGTATCCTCTGGCTTCATGGATAGATAAAGCTGGGTATCATCTGCGTAACAATGAAAATTTAAGCAATACCGTCTAATAATACTGCCCAAGGGAAGCATGTATAAAGTGAATAAAATTGGTCCTAGCACAGAACCTTGTGGAACTCCATAATTAACTTTAGTCTGTGAAGAAGATTCCCCATTTACATGAACAAACATGACAAATATGATTCAAACCACCGCAGCGCAATGCCTTTAATACCTATGACATGCTCTAATCTCTGTAATAAAATTTTATGGTCAACAGTATCAAAAGCAGCACTGAGGTCCAACAGAACAAGCACAGAGATAAGTCCACTGTCCGAAGCCATAAGAAGATCATTTGTAACCTTCACTAATGCTGTTTCTGTACTATGATGAATTCTAAAACCTGACTGAAACTCTTCAAATAGACCATTCCTCTGCAGGTGATCAGTTAGCTGTTTTACAACTACCCTCTCAAGAATCTTTGAGAGAAAAGGAAGGTTGGAGATTGGCCTATAATTAGCTAAGATAGCTGGGTCAAGTGATGGCTTTTTAAGTAATGGTTTAATTACTGCCACCTTAAAGGCCTGTGGTACATAACCAACTAACAAAGATAGATTGATCATATTTAAGATTGAAGCATTAAATAATGGTAGGACTTCCTTGAGCAGCCTGGCAGGAATGGGGTCTAATAAGCATGTTGATGGTTTGGATGAAGTAACTAATGAAAATAACTCAGACAGAACAATCGGAGAGAAAGAGTCTAACCAAATACCGGCATCACTGAAAGCAGCCAAAGATAACGATACATCTTTGGGATGGTTATGAGTAATTTTTTCTCTAATAGTCAAAATTTTGTTAGCAAAGAAAGTCATGAAGTCATTACTAGTTAAAGTTAATGGAATACTCAGCTCAATAGAGCTCTGACTCTTTGTCAGCCTGGCTACAGTGCTGAAAAGAAACCTGGGGTTGTTCTTATTTTCTTCAATTAGTGATGAGTAGAAAGATGTCCTAGCTTCACGAAGGGCTTTCTTATAGAGCAACAAACTCTTTTTCCAGGCTAAGTGAAGATCTTCTAAATTAGTGAGACGCCATTTCCTCTCCAACTTACGGGTTATCTGCTTTAAGCTACGAGTTTGTGAGTTATACCACGGAGTCAGACACTTCTTATTTAAAGCTCTGTTTTTCAGAGGAGCTACAGCATCCAAAGTTGTCTTCAATGAGGATGTAAAACTATTGACAAGATACTCTAACTCCCTTACAGAGTTTAGGTAGCTACTCTGCTCTGTGTTGGTATATGACATTAGAGAACATAAAGAAGGAATCATATCCTTAAACCTAGTTACAGCGCTTTCTGAAAGACTTCTAGTGTAATGAAACTTATTCCCCACTGCTGGGTAGTCCATCAGAGTAAATGTAAATGTTATTAAGAAATGATCAGACAGAAGGGAGTTTTCAGGGAATACTGTTAAGTCTTCTATTTCCATACCATAAGTCAGAACAAGATCTAAGATATGATTAAAGTGGTGGGTGGACTCATTTACTTTTTGAGCAAAGCCAATAGAGTCTAATAATAGATTAAATGCAGTGTTGAGGCTGTCATTCTCAGCATCTGTGTGGATGTTAAAATCGCCCACTATAATTATCTTATCTGAGCTAAGCACTAAGTCAGACAAAAGGTCTGAAAATTCACAGAGAAACTCACAGTAACGACCAGGTGGACGATAGATAATAACAAATAAAACTGGTTTTTGGTACTTCCAATTTGGATGGACAAGACTAAGAGACAAGCTTTCAAATGAATTAAAGCTCTGTCTAGGTTTTTGATTAATTAATAAGCTGGAATGGAAGATTGCTGCTAATCCTCCGCCCCGGCCCGTGCTACGAGCATTCTGACAGTTAGTGTGACTCGGGGGTGTTGACTCATTTAAACTAACATATTCATCCTGCTGTAACCAAGTTTCTGTTAGGCAGAATAAATCAATACGTTGATCAATTATTATATCATTTACCAACAGGGACTTAGAAGAAAGAGACCTAATGTTTAATAGACCACATTTAACTGTTTTAGTCTGTGGTGCAATTGAAGGTGCTATATTATTTTTTCTTTTTGAATTTTTATGCTTAAATAGATTTTTGCTAGTTATTGGTGGTCTGGGAGCAGGCACCGTCTCTACGGGGATGGGGTAATAGGGGGATGGCAGGGGGAGAGAAGCTGCAGAGAGGTGTATAAGACCACAGCTCTGCCTCCTGGTCCCAACGCTAGACAGTCACAGTTTGGAGGATCCCCAAAAAATTGGCCAGATTTCTAGAAATGAGAGCTGCTCCCTCTAAAGTGGGATGGATGCCGTCTCTCCTAACAAGACCAGGTTTTCCCCAGAAGCTTTGCCAATTATCAATGAAGCCCACCTCATTTTTTGGACACCACTCAGACAGCCAGCAATTCAAGGAGAACATGCGGCTAAACATGTCACTCCCAGTCTGATTGGGGAGGGGCCCAGAGAAAACAACAGAGTCCGACATTGTTTTTGCAAAGTTACACACCGATTCAATGTTAATTTTAGTGACCTCCGATTGGCGTAACCGAGTGTCATTACTGCCGACGTGAATTACAATCTTACCAAATTTAGGCTTAGCCTTAGCCAGCAATTTCAAATGTCCTTCGATGTCGCCTGCTCTGGCCCCCGGAAGACAATTGACAATGGTTGCTGGTGTCGCTAACTTCACATTTCTCAAAACAGAGTCGCCAATAACCAGAGTTTGATCCTCGGCGAGTGTATCGTCGAGTGGGGAAAAACGGTTAGAGATGTGAACGGGTTGACGGTGTACACGGGGCTTCTGTTTAGGGCTACGCTTCCTCCTCACAGTCACCCAGTCAGCCTGCCTTCCCGACTGCACGGGGTCTGCCAGGGGGGAACTAACGGCGGCTAAGCTACCTTGGTCCGCACCGACTACAGGGGCCTGGCTAGCTGTAGAATTTTCCACGGTGCGGAGCCGAGCCTCCAATTCGCCCAGCCTGGCCTCCAAAGCTACGAATAAGCTGCACTTATTACATGTACCGTTACTGCTAAAAGAGGCCGAGGAATAACTAAACATTTCACACCCAGAGCAGAAAAGTACGGGAGAGACAGGAGAAGCCGCCATGCTAAAACGGCTAAGAGCTAGTAGCTACGCTAAGCTAGCGGATTCCCAAACAGGGAATCCGACACTAGACAGGCTGTGGAGCAGCACAGGTAACGCACGACAACAGTGCTAAAATAAAATAAAAATCCACTAGACAGGCTGTGGAGCAGCACAGGTAACGCACAACAACAGTGCTAAAAAATAAAATAAAATAAAAATAAAAATCCACTGGACAGGCTGTGGAGCAGCACAGGCAATGCACGACAACAGTGCTAAAACAAAATAAAAATCCACTAGACAGGCTGTGGAGCAGCACAGGTAACGCACGACAACAGTGCTAAAATAAAATAAAAATCCACTAGACAGGCTGTGGAGCAGCACAGGTAACGCACAACAACAGTGCTAAAAAATAAAATAAAATAAAAATAAAAATCCACTGGACAGGCTGTGGAGCAGCACAGGCAACGCACGACAACAGTGCTAAAACAAAATAAAAATCCACTAGACAGACTGTGGAGCAGCACAGGTAACGCACAACAACAGTGCTAAAACAAAATAGAAATCCACTAGACAGGCTGTGGAGCAGCACAGGTAACGCACAACAACAGTGCTAAAACAAAATAAAAATCCACTAGACAGGCTGTGGAGCAGCACAGGTAACGCACAACAACAGTGCTAAAACAAAATAAAAA